>NC_069094.1:14352531-14428531 GCF_947172395.1 Bicyclus anynana | reverse complement strand
AATAGTTAGACTAGCTATAAATAAATCAGAATTTATATTCCCTAAATGTACATCTAAACAAAAGCTATTTTAATGAACACTCATGCCCCACTTTTGTATGGCTTACCTAAAATTCACAAGGATAACATCCCAATGCGTCCAGTTGTCTCCTATATTGGAGCGCCAGCATATGAACTAGCAAAGCAATTAAATAATATAATTAAACTGAAAACCTCTTTTCGGCCAGTATTTGCACTTAAAAACACTGTTGAACTAGTCACCAAAATCAAGGATATAGATTTACCTAACTGTTGTAAATTAATATCATTAGATGTCGATAGCTTATTTACTAATGTTCCAGTAAACGAAACACTGGACATTTTAAATAAATTGTTAGAAATAAATAAAACGCATCCTTCTGAAATGGCAGAGTTGATTGAGTTAACACATATATGTATGGAACAAAATTATTTTAGATTTAATAATGATTACTACCAGCAAAATGAAGGGCTAGCTATGGGATCACCTTTGAGTCCCTTAATGGCTGACATATTTATGGATGACTTTGAAAATAAAAATATTGTTAAAAATAATCACATTTTATATTACTATCGATATGTAGACGATATAATTATATGCTGGACTGGAACGGACAGACAATTGGATGTCTTTGTAGATAAATTAAACAATTTGCACCCAAAAATTAAATTTAAATTAGAAATAGAACAGAATAATTCTTTAAATTTCCTTGATGTAACAATCACTAGAGTTAATAATAGACATCACTTTGGGATTTATCGTAAGCCAACTTATACAGATATAACCATACCAGCTTCATCTTGTCATCCATGGCAACATAAATTAGCAGCTTTCCATAGTTATGTTCATAGACTGATGTCCATTCCTCTAACTAGGGATCAGTATAACAAGGAATTAAATATAATATATCGCATGGCCATTTCGAATGGATACAACCCGAATATTGTGAATAGAATAATCAATAAGAAACAATTGGTGTTGATTAGAAAAGAACTTTATGGAATTCCATTAGAAAAACCTAAAAAATTTAAAGCTAGTCTAACATACTTTGGTCCAGTGTCGGAACGTATTGCAAAAACACTTAGAAAGCATGATATAAATGTGGCTTTCAGAACAAATAACTCTCTTAAAAATATTTGCAATGGTAAAGATAAACTAGAAAAGCAACATAAATCGGGAGTATATAAATTGCAATGTTCTGAATGTAATGCAACATATATTGGTCAAACCGGTCGGAATTTTGATACACGTTACAAGGAACACATATCCGCTGTTCGAAATGACCGTCCACAAAGGTCGCACTTTGCAAAGCATCTCCTAGATACTGGCCATAAGCTGGCAGATAATCATATGTATGACATTTTACACACTTGCAATAAAGGCCTACGACTATGCGTTTTGGAACAATTAGAAATAATAAAACATAATAAGTCAGGAATTACCTTATTAAATGAACAAATAGAGTTATCGAAGTCACCACTAATAAAAATGTTTGAATGCGATGCGAGATAAATCGCTTATATTATGAGTATCTTGGCAACGCCCACCTCTTGCCCCACCTACTTTTTGGTCTATAAAAGACGAAGCAAAGGTCGAAAACGACACTTTGCAATTGCACGTTGTAGAGTCAACATCTCCTGAGGATGCTCCGGTTTCGGGGTGAAACGTACGTAGAGAGTATTTTGTCGGACCTGGGTGACGTTGTCGCATGGGTTCGCCGAATTTTCGCGGATGATAGCAAAATAAATAAATCATTATATAATCATGATGAACTTCCGCAAAGTAACGCCTGCTTCTATCCAATATTTAAAAGAGGTTAGCTTAACCACGCAGGCACGACTCTATATAAAATTAACCAAATTACATCGACTTGCAGTCCAAAATGTTTGGTTTAATCAACAATGTAAACAATTAAATTTAGTACCAAAATATATTAATATTTCAACTAATATGCATAGCCGATCAGCCGATATTGCTATTAAAAAAGCTCAAAAAATTTGGCTTAATGAAGAATCACGTAGTTGGTTCACAATTAGAGATAATTTGAAGCTACATTTAAAAATATTGTATTCTGAACTCACATACAAATTACATAACGTAGAATTTGATCTGTTAGATAGCAAAGCAAGGGATTTTGCCTCAATAGAATGCCACAAAAAATACATTACTCAGCAAAAGAAATTACAATTCTTACAAACTAGTTCCTCTAGATCCCAACTAGTAATAGATGACAATGCAGTTACTGACAACACTGATCACGATTTCTATCCTCGTGTTAAAAATCTTACTGATACGGTTTTTTCAAAACATGAGATGACACTTTTAGAGAAAGGTTTAAAATTCAATATCCCAACTGTAACCTCTAAAAAATCGCTTGAAACCCTAGCAGTAGATACAGAATTAGCTGTAACACTTAATAAGAAAGGGGACATTGTTAAAAATATTATAGCGCACGATATCAATAAGACTCACACTCTCACAATACCTAATCAGGACATGAAAATATTGAAATCGTTACAGAGCACTATTGCACGAGATAATATTGTAATTTCTAAAGCTGATAAAGGTAATACAGTTATAATAATGAAACGGGACGAGTATGTGGATAAAGTAAAAGATATACTTCTTGGAGACGAATTCCATCAATTATCAACAGATCCAACTAAAAAGTTTGCTGCAATAGTTAGACTAGCTATAAATAAATCAGAATTTATATTCCCTAAATGTACATCTAAACAAAAGGCTATTTTAATGAACACTCATGCCCCACTTTTGTATGGCTTACCTAAAATTCACAAGGATAACATCCCAATGCGTCCAGTTGTCTCCTATATTGGAGCGCCAGCATATGAACTAGCAAAGCAATTAAATAATATAATTAAACTGAAAACCTCTTTTCGGCCAGTATTTGCACTTAAAAACACTGTTGAACTAGTCACCAAAATCAAGGATATAGATTTACCTAACTGTTGTAAATTAATATCATTAGATGTCGATAGCTTATTTACTAATGTTCCAGTAAACGAAACACTGGACATTTTAAATAAATTGTTAGAAATAAATAAAACGCATCCTTCTGAAATGGCAGAGTTGATTGAGTTAACACATATATGTATGGAACAAAATTATTTTAGATTTAATAATGATTACTACCAGCAAAATGAAGGGCTAGCTATGGGATCACCTTTGAGTCCCTTAATGGCTGACATATTTATGGATGACTTTGAAAATAAAAATATTGTTAAAAATAATCACATTTTATATTACTATCGATATGTAGACGATATAATTATATGCTGGACTGGAACGGACAGACAATTGGATGTCTTTGTAGATAAATTAAACAATTTGCACCCAAAAATTAAATTTAAATTAGAAATAGAACAGAATAATTCTTTAAATTTCCTTGATGTAACAATCACTAGAGTTAATAATAGACATCACTTTGGGATTTATCGTAAGCCAACTTATACAGATATAACCATACCAGCTTCATCTTGTCATCCATGGCAACATAAATTAGCAGCTTTCCATAGTTATGTTCATAGACTGATGTCCATTCCTCTAACTAGGGATCAGTATAACAAGGAATTAAATATAATATATCGCATGGCCATTTCGAATGGATACAACCCGAATATTGTGAATAGAATAATCAATAAGAAACAATTGGTGTTGATTAGAAAAGAACTTTATGGAATTCCATTAGAAAAACCTAAAAAATTTAAAGCTAGTCTAACATACTTTGGTCCAGTGTCGGAACGTATTGCAAAAACACTTAGAAAGCATGATATAAATGTGGCTTTCAGAACAAATAACTCTCTTAAAAATATTTGCAATGGTAAAGATAAACTAGAAAAGCAACATAAATCGGGAGTATATAAATTGCAATGTTCTGAATGTAATGCAACATATATTGGTCAAACCGGTCGGAATTTTGATACACGTTACAAGGAACACATATCCGCTGTTCGAAATGACCGTCCACAAAGGTCGCACTTTGCAAAGCATCTCCTAGATACTGGCCATAAGCTGGCAGATAATCATATGTATGACATTTTACACACTTGCAATAAAGGCCTACGACTATGCGTTTTGGAACAATTAGAAATAATAAAACATAATAAGTCAGGAATTACCTTATTAAATGAACAAATAGAGTTATCGAAGTCACCACTAATAAAAATGTTTGAATGCGATGCGAGATAAATCGCTTATATTATGAGTATCTTGGCAACGCCCACCTCTTGCCCCACCTACTTTTTGGTCTATAAAAGACGAAGCAAAGGTCGAAAACGACACTTTGCAATTGCACGTTGTAGAGTCAACATCTCCTGAGGATGCTCCGGTTTCGGGGTGAAACGTACGTAGAGAGTATTTTGTCGGACCTGGGTGACGTTGTCGCATGGGTTCGCCGAATTTTCGCGGATGATAGCAAAATAAATAAATATAATCATGATGAACTTCCGCAAAGTAACGCCTGCTTCTATCCAATATTTAAAAGAGGTTAGCTTAACCACGCAGGCACGACTCTATATAAAATTAACCAAATTACATCGACTTGCAGTCCAAAATGTTTGGTTTAATCAACAATGTAAACAATTAAATTTAGTACCAAAATATATTAATATTTCAACTAATATGCATAGCCGATCAGCCGATATTGCTATTAAAAAAGCTCAAAAAATTTGGCTTAATGAAGAATCACGTAGTTGGTTCACAATTAGAGATAATTTGAAGCTACATTTAAAAATATTGTATTCTGAACTCACATACAAATTACATAACGTAGAATTTGATCTGTTAGATAGCAAAGCAAGGGATTTTGCCTCAATAGAATGCCACAAAAAATACATTACTCAGCAAAAGAAATTACAATTCTTACAAACTAGTTCCTCTAGATCCCAACTAGTAATAGATGACAATGCAGTTACTGACAACACTGATCACGATTTCTATCCTCGTGTTAAAAATCTTACTGATACGGTTTTTTCAAAACATGAGATGACACTTTTAGAGAAAGGTTTAAAATTCAATATCCCAACTGTAACCTCTAAAAAATCGCTTGAAACCCTAGCAGTAGATACAGAATTAGCTGTAACACTTAATAAGAAAGGGGACATTGTTAAAAATATTATAGCGCACGATATCAATAAGACTCACACTCTCACAATACCTAATCAGGACATGAAAATATTGAAATCGTTACAGAGCACTATTGCACGAGATAATATTGTAATTTCTAAAGCTGATAAAGGTAATACAGTTATAATAATGAAACGGGACGAGTATGTGGATAAAGTAAAAGATATACTTCTTGGAGACGAATTCCATCAATTATCAACAGATCCAACTAAAAAGTTTGCTGCAATAGTTAGACTAGCTATAAATAAATCAGAATTTATATTCCCTAAATGTACATCTAAACAAAAGGCTATTTTAATGAACACTCATGCCCCACTTTTGTATGGCTTACCTAAAATTCACAAGGATAACATCCCAATGCGTCCAGTTGTCTCCTATATTGGAGCGCCAGCATATGAACTAGCAAAGCAATTAAATAATATAATTAAACTGAAAACCTCTTTTCGGCCAGTATTTGCACTTAAAAACACTGTTGAACTAGTCACCAAAATCAAGGATATAGATTTACCTAACTGTTGTAAATTAATATCATTAGATGTCGATAGCTTATTTACTAATGTTCCAGTAAACGAAACACTGGACATTTTAAATAAATTGTTAGAAATAAATAAAACGCATCCTTCTGAAATGGCAGAGTTGATTGAGTTAACACATATATGTATGGAACAAAATTATTTTAGATTTAATAATGATTACTACCAGCAAAATGAAGGGCTAGCTATGGGATCACCTTTGAGTCCCTTAATGGCTGACATATTTATGGATGACTTTGAAAATAAAAATATTGTTAAAAATAATCACATTTTATATTACTATCGATATGTAGACGATATAATTATATGCTGGACTGGAACGGACAAACAATTGGATGTCTTTGTAGATAAATTAAACAATTTGCACCCAAAAATTAAATTTAAATTAGAAATAGAACAGAATAATTCTTTAAATTTCCTTGATGTAACAATCACTAGAGTTAATAATAGACATCACTTTGGGATTTATCGTAAGCCAACTTATACAGATATAACCATACCAGCTTCATCTTGTCATCCATGGCAACATAAATTAGCAGCTTTCCATAGTTATGTTCATAGACTGATGTCCATTCCTCTAACTAGGGATCAGTATAACAAGGAATTAAATATAATATATCGCATGGCCATTTCGAATGGATACAACCCGAATATTGTGAATAGAATAATCAATAAGAAACAATTGGTGTTGATTAGAAAAGAACTTTATGGAATTCCATTAGAAAAACCTAAAAAATTTAAAGCTAGTCTAACATACTTTGGTCCAGTGTCGGAACGTATTGCAAAAACACTTAGAAAGCATGATATAAATGTGGCTTTCAGAACAAATAACTCTCTTAAAAATATTTGCAATGGTAAAGATAAACTAGAAAAGCAACATAAATCGGGAGTATATAAATTGCAATGTTCTGAATGTAATGCAACATATATTGGTCAAACCGGTCGGAATTTTGATACACGTTACAAGGAACACATATCCGCTGTTCGAAATGACCGTCCACAAAGGTCGCACTTTGCAAAGCATCTCCTAGATACTGGCCATAAGCTGGCAGATAATCATATGTATGACATTTTACACACTTGCAATAAAGGCCTACGACTATGCGTTTTGGAACAATTAGAAATAATAAAACATAATAAGTCAGGAATTACCTTATTAAATGAACAAATAGAGTTATCGAAGTCACCACTAATAAAAATGTTTGAATGCGATGCGAGATAAATCGCTTATATTATGAGTATCTTGGCAACGCCCACCTCTTGCCCCACCTACTTTTTGGTCTATAAAAGACGAAGCAAAGGTCGAAAACGACACTTTGCAATTGCACGTTGTAGAGTCAACATCTCCTGAGGATGCTCCGGTTTCGGGGTGAAACGTACGTAGAGAGTATTTTGTCGGACCTGGGTGACGTTGTCGCATGGGTTCGCCGAATTTTCGCGGATGATAGCAAAATAAATAAATCATTATATAATCATGATGAACTTCCGCAAAGTAACGCCTGCTTCTATCCAATATTTAAAAGAGGTTAGCTTAACCACGCAGGCACGACTCTATATAAAATTAACCAAATTACATCGACTTGCAGTCCAAAATGTTTGGTTTAATCAACAATGTAAACAATTAAATTTAGTACCAAAATATATTAATATTTCAACTAATATGCATAGCCGATCAGCCGATATTGCTATTAAAAAAGCTCAAAAAATTTGGCTTAATGAAGAATCACGTAGTTGGTTCACAATTAGAGATAATTTGAAGCTACATTTAAAAATATTGTATTCTGAACTCACATACAAATTACATAACGTAGAATTTGATCTGTTAGATA
Source organism: Bicyclus anynana (assembly GCF_947172395.1). Lineage (NCBI taxonomy): Eukaryota > Metazoa > Arthropoda > Insecta > Lepidoptera > Nymphalidae > Bicyclus > Bicyclus anynana. The sequence goes on along the minus strand of NC_069094.1, from coordinate 14,421,006 downwards.
GCAAAGCAAGGGATTTTGCCTCAATAGAATGCCACAAAAAATACATTACTCAGCAAAAGAAATTACAATTCTTACAAACTAGTTCCTCTAGATCCCAACTAGTAATAGATGACAATGCAGTTACTGACAACACTGATCACGATTTCTATCCTCGTGTTAAAAATCTTACTGATACGGTTTTTTCAAAACATGAGATGACACTTTTAGAGAAAGGTTTAAAATTCAATATCCCAACTGTAACCTCTAAAAAATCGCTTGAAACCCTAGCAGTAGATACAGAATTAGCTGTAACACTTAATAAGAAAGGGGACATTGTTAAAAATATTATAGCGCACGATATCAATAAGACTCACACTCTCACAATACCTAATCAGGACATGAAAATATTGAAATCGTTACAGAGCACTATTGCACGAGATAATATTGTAATTTCTAAAGCTGATAAAGGTAATACAGTTATAATAATGAAACGGGACGAGTATGTGGATAAAGTAAAAGATATACTTCTTGGAGACGAATTCCATCAATTATCAACAGATCCAACTAAAAAGTTTGCTGCAATAGTTAGACTAGCTATAAATAAATCAGAATTTATATTCCCTAAATGTACATCTAAACAAAAGGCTATTTTAATGAACACTCATGCCCCACTTTTGTATGGCTTACCTAAAATTCACAAGGATAACATCCCAATGCGTCCAGTTGTCTCCACCGGAATCAAAGTACCCATATTTTTGTGCAAAGTTTTATTCGATGTGTCAGATTTTTATCTGAAATCGGCAAGGATTTATGGGCGAAAAGGGATTTCCGACTTGATAGGTCAGATGTTACTGCCAGAGGAAAGATTTTCTTTTGAGGGATATTCTTGAAAGTTGCAGAAATGCTGTGTTTGTTTTGCCTCCGTACTTTTGGTGTACTTTTCTGGCTGGTGGAAGGCTTTGCCCGTGGCTAGTTACGACTCTACCGGCAAAGACGTATCGCCTAGCGATTTAGCGTTCTGGTATGATGTCGTGTAGAAACCGAAAGGGGAGTGGATTTTCATCCTCGTTCAGCAGGTAGCCTGCTTCCATCTTAGATTGCATCGTCACTTACTATCAGGTGAGATTGCAGTCAAGGGCGAACTTGTAAAGAATAAAAAAAAAGATGTACAAACATAATTGATGTCTCGACGTAAATTTTTACCTATATTATTATAAGTATTATTTATCTCAAAGTTATCGAAAACATTCCTAAGGATAATATTGGGGTGCTAAATTTGATCTACTTTATCTCATATCAGTGATTGTAATGAAACTATTACAGAATTGAAACCAACATTCGTTTTGTTATAGTTGCATCTTTAATTAAAGTAAGTTGAAACGAATCCCGCTAGAATCCATTGTTGAGAAACATGAAATAATAAATAAATGAAGGTGGTAGTATTGTTTGTCAACTTTTAATTGTATCTCCGAAATGTATCAAAATTAAAAAAAAACATATCTATCTGCATTAGTAGTGCACCACTTTTATTAAAATAAAGAAATAAAATTTTTATTATCTATTAGCGACCCCGGTCAAGCTTCTTCTCTCTGACTTACGTGCATTTTTCCCTACCCCTACCCTATCCCTCTTATAAGTATTATTACGAATCGTTTGTATGGGAGTATAGAAAAATGCGTTTTTTAGACCTTTTTTCAAATTAAAATCAAACACTAATTATATATTACACAAACCTTGTCCTAACAAACTCATAAAAATAATTCATCTTGATGCAATTGTTTGAAAGTTATGGTCGTACATACATTCAGAAGATCAATTTTTATCTATTAAAGACATAAAAACAACTCCGTTATGCTAGCCACAAACGGTCAATTATTCTCACGTTTCTGTGGCACTCACGACTATGATTGATCGTATGTTGGTCACTGCGTACATGACTTCTATAGTATGCAGCGTGGGTACTGCCGTTTGCTTTCAGAAACGTGTGAATAATTGACCGTCAATGGCGACCTTTAGCTATCCGGACATGCAAAGCACAGGCGTGTCCGAGTCAGATATCTTTGCATAATGTTACTTAAATAATCTAGCTACAAACTTGCTTCCAAAGCTGTTGTTGATTTCTTGAAAGTTTGCCAGTGATGTGACAGGCTCGCCGGAGCAAGGACATGTACTCTATGAATGATTTAGTGCCAGTGGGTCACTGTGCACCACGTATCAGTTACTGTAACTATTTATAGAAGGTGACTAATCTTTGTCGGTTTTCCATTCTATTTTGAGTTTTTTATAAAGAAGATCATTATAAAATTTTATTGGAATATTATTAAGGCATGCTCATGCATGATGTAAAGTGTTTTATATCTTTTAGATGTTCATAATTAGAAACAAGCAAATCTGAACAAATATTACTTACCTTAGCTCGAACAAATACTACCTAAAGAGTGCCAATTTCTACATTGCCATAAAACATGCGTCAACGACATATTACCGTGTGAAGAGAAAAACACCGATTATAGACTTTAGCGGTGAAAATATCGCTGTCTCTTTCGATGCGATGGGATTGGTCGACATATATTTTTTCTAACCACGAGACATCTCGTTGCGCGCATCCTAGGCCTACTGTCGTAAAGTAAAGAGTGAATGTGGAAAAAAAAGAAACAAAGAAAACCACAAGAAGACAGAATAATCACACAAAAATAAATGTAGAGCAACCAAAGTTACCCCCCCACATAAGGAGGTACACCCAATGACCATGTTGTATTGACAATACGCACAGAAAACTGCACGTAGGGGGCAAATGCCCCGGCCGTGCCAACCCCCGGGCCCTTACGGGCCCAAGAGAAGAAGTAGAGAGAATGTGGAACTACATCAGGTTCTAGCAATGGATAACTAGGATGTTAGAATGACTAATGTTGCCTTATTGCATGTTTTTCTAACATCCATGTTCAGTGCACGGGGTCTTGAGATAAGTCCTGGCTTCTGAACTCATTTAACTTGCCTCCCCTCAGATTTAACTTATATAACTAGCATTTTTTTATCCAATTATGACACTTTAAAGTGATCTTAATTGTATAAAGTTCGACACTTTTCTAGAGTTTTAAATGTCGTGAGTGAATTTTCTTCTGCATAAAATCTTATTTTTAAGCGATGCGATAGTGCCCGCCAATCCGCATGGGAGTGGCGTGGTAGGCTTAAGCACAGGGCTGTTCGTTGATGACACTCCCATGATATGCGGGCGACAGAAGGAAAGACTGTGCGGGTGTGAAATCGTGCGTGCGGAGAAGTGAGGTGCATCAGTCGTGGGTTTGTCATTCATCGCTCCACGCCCCCCGGCCCGCGCGTACCATCGGAAGTGTTACGAACGAACTTGCTAAGCTATAGGGTAAACATCACTCATTCAAACTGAACAGAACGGAAAATCCGTTCCCCAGTAATTGTAATGAGTCATCAAGGTAAGAAATGCATTTTTTCATCTATAAACAGCACGGTTCCTTCCTACTACCATCCGTTCCATTCCGATTCTTCCATTTTTATCTATGGAGGAATATATTTTTTAACCGACTTCCAAAAAGGAGGAGGTTCTACGTTGATTCTTACCTACATCTATACTAATATTATAAAGCTGAAAAGTTTGTTTTTTTGTTTGCTTGAACGCACTAGTCTTTGGAACTAGTGGTCCGATTTGAAAAATTCTTTCAGTTTTAGATAGTCCATTTATCAGGAAAGGCTATAGGCTATATATTAAACATGTGTTCCTACAGGAATGGGAACCATGCGGGTAAAACCGCGCAGTGTTAGCTAGTATATTATAAAGAATATATTGTAGTACGGTATTTTTCAAAAGGAATATTATTCGTATTTTTTAGTATTCCAAGAGCCAGAGTACAAAAACTGGACATAAAAAAACACGTACAAAAACAATTTATAAGTAACCCACAAAGACCACGTCAAATTATAATACTTAGTAAAAACAAAACTTAGTAAAAACAAATTGTCTTGACGGCTAAATGCTAATTCTTTCAACACTTCTGCCCTTTCGATAATGGCTTCTGAATTTTTATTAAATTGATAAAACATCCACCTAATTACAATTAAGTTTATTTTTTATTCCTCCGTCGAAATTCACCGTTAGTGCCGGAGGGGCTATAAATTGATCAGAGCCTGTTTTATTTAATTAAGTTCAGAGTGGAGGCGGTCGAAATGTGGGTCACGTTATCTCTCTGGAAACACGGTTAGAGTTACCTTATTATTCTTTGCATTTTCTGTTTTAACTTAACGCGGTGTTGCCATACATAAAAAAATATTGGGAAATAAGAAGTGGTATTTCGGTGTTGTTTTATCTTGTAGTTTAACTAAATCTTTATAGTAATACTGACGTAATATTGACGGCCTCCGTGGCGCAGTGGTTTGCGCAGTGGATTTACAAGACGGAGGTCCTGGGTTCGATCCCCGGCTGGGTCGATTGAGTTTTTCTTACTTGGTTCAGGTCTGGCTGCTGGGAGGCTTCGGCCGTGGCTAATTACCACCCTACCGACAAAGACGTACCGCCAAGCGTATGATGTCGTGTAGAAACCTAAAGGGGCGTGGATTTTCATCCTCCTCCTAACAATTTAGCCCGCTTCCATCTTAGATTGCATCATCACTTAGGTGAGATTGTAGTCAAGGGCTAACTTGTAAAGAATTAAAAAAAAAAAATATATCACCAACCACAGAATTCTGCAGGAAACGTAAATGGCTTCATAATATTCGCGTCCTTCTCCACGTATCAATAAGTTCAAATGAACATTAAAGTGTGGTTCTCATTGTTTATATATTTTTGTATTTTATGTGACGGAGAAGGTACAGATACAATTTCTGTAAAATTCGGTTTTGGTTCATCGACTTTAAATACCTTACTTATCATTAAACATTCGGTTAATCAACAATAAAATACGATTTATTGGGCGATCAAAACGTCATATTTAACGATAACTTATCTGTTTTATAATCTTGTCATTTTAAAACAATTTAGTAGTCATTTACATACGTGCCCGCATAGCAATTGTGCATAATATCGATAATTAATAAATCAATAACCTAATCTTTCATAACTTTATGTCAGCCACTGACGTTCAATTAATCTGATATGAGATTACTTGATCGTCAGTGGCTGATATTATACGCCGTCCCCGATTCTGATACCATTTGACATATTCATAAATACAATCACCTATAAAAGAACATTACTATGTATTTTTTGTGTTAATATCACCATTAACAACGTATAATCAGCTCACTGTTGAGCACGAGTCTCCTCTCAGAATGAGAGGGGTTATGCCTTAGTCGACCACGTTGGCTCAATGCGGATTAGCAGACTTCACACACGTAGAGAATTAAGAAAATTCTAAGGCGTGCAGGTTTTCTCATGATGTTTTTCTTTCACCGTTTGACATATGATATTTAATTTCTTAATGCACATAATTGAAGTTGGAGGTGCATGCCCCGGACCGGTTTCGAAGCCACATCTTCCGGAAACGGAGGCAGTGGTCATATCCATTGGGCTATCGCGGCTCTGGATGGTCGAATTTGTTTAATACCTATTTTATAGGCTGCCTCATAAAATAGAAGTGATAGTGATAGTTGAACAGTGTGATAGTATTCTTATGAGATAGTTTACATAAAATCTAAAAAAAAGCTTTTGTAATCGACAGACAAGCTAAACAATTTGCGTCCTCAAAATTATCTCATATTGATTTCTTCATACCTTATCATTGATAATAATTCTCCAAGATAACCGTCAATTTTGACGCCTCATTTCATCATTACGGGATCGTATTTTGGCGTATTAGCTAGTGTATTACATATTGAAATCGATCTTTTAATTAATTTAACATTTTCATATATGCCTCTCAGTAAGAGCCACGGTTTGGAATACAACGATTCAACGGTTTGCATGATAAAATGGCTGGTACAGATTACTCTATGAACGAGGTAACTTTTACTTTATTAGCTATAAATATTTATATTTAAACTAGCGGACGCCCGCGACTTCGTCCGCGTGGAATTCAGTTTTTCACAAATCCCTCGGGAACCATGGATGTGTTAATCCATGCTATAATATATCTCAATACCAAATTTCAGCTAATTCGGTTAAGTAGTCGAGGCGTGAACGAGTAACAAACATTCATATAATTAAAATCATCTGTTTTCGCAAATCTCGGCAAACCATGGATTTTTTCGGGATAAAAAGTAGCCTTTGTGTTAAACCAGAGTAAAATCTATTTCCATTCCAAATTTTAGCCAAATCGCTTCAGTAGTAGCGGCGTTAAAGAGTAACAAACATCCAAACATCCAAACATACATCCAAACATACATCCAAACATACATCCAAACATTCATACAAACTTTCGCGTTTATAATATTAGTAGGATTAGTAGGATAGGATAAATAAAAGTCTCAAAGTTACTCAGCGGGCGATGGAGCGAGCTATGCTTGGGGTTTCTCGGAGTGATCGAATCAGAAATGAGGAGATCCGCAGACGAACCAAAGTCACTGACATGGCTAGCGAGTCGCGAAGCTGAAGTGGCAATGGGTAGGCCACATAGTTCGAAGAGCCGATGAACGTTGGGGTCCCAAGGTGCTGAAATGGCGACCCCGCACCGGAGGGCGTAGTGTTACTCGACCCTTCACTAGGGGGACCGATGACATTAAGCGGGATGCAGGGAGCCGCTGGATGCTGGCGGCTCGAGACCGTTTTGTTTGGGTGTTCATGCAATAGGCCCATGTCTAGCAGTGGACATCCATGGACGTCCATCGGCTGATAATAATGATGATGATGATGATGGATGATGATGAAATAAGTAAAATAAAAATAAATCTCTAAGATATAATAATAATTATATAATTATATTATTAATAATTAGCGCGCGCGTGCGATATGGTCCGCAAACAAAATCAATGCAAACTTTCAACCTATAATTCACTACTTTAGAAGTTGAATTTTAAGAATTCTTAAATCACATTATAATATTTTTTTTATGATTCAATTTAAAACTGTAACTCTAAAAATTAAGGACACACCACTCTAGCCTATCATTAAAATCATCTGTTATCGCAAATCTCGGGAAACCATGGATTTTTTCGGGATCAAAATCCAAATTTCAGCCAAATCGCTTTAGTAGTAGCGGAGTTAAAGAGTAACAAACGTCCAAACTTACATCCAAACATCCATACAAACTTTCGCGTTTATAATATTAGTAGGATAAAGCTTATTAATAAAATCATAAATTATGAATATTATCAGTAGTAACCTAATGCATTCTTCATTCACACCTACAGCTAGTACACAGTACATGTTATATAAAAGAAAGTACACAATGATCATGGACAATGTGTCAACCTACAGGTGTATACAGCTTGAAATAAAAAAACATTTTAAGATCGACAAATAGAATATGGTTCTATAGTTCACATATTCAAGAAGTACGTAAAATAAAAATAATATAATAAAAAATGTCGTGGTTCACCGATCCAACATGGTTAAAGTCGGCAACTGTTATTAATTAAATAATAAAATTCTTCGGTTTTTCTGACCACTAAAGGTTAATTTTTTTTGGCAAAATGGTAATAAAGCAAGTATAGATAAAATAAATAAATTAGGTACTTGTTATCTGGTTATTGTCAGTTAATATTCTGGTTGTGTATATTATGTAGATATCTTATCGTATAGACGCAATAATGTTACAATATTTCGTCAGTACGTAGACTAATTAATGGCGATTATTTTAATATCAGATCTATGATAAGGATTCAGGAAAAATTTATATAGGACGTCGTATTACCTCTCGCACCATTTTCATATCTGAATAAAATACTAACTGAAATCACTTGTTGGCTACACCAGTAAATTCACTTTACTTTCTAGCTTTCTTTGATGGGAAAAAAGTATATATATATCACAGAACATTTAGCTTTAGCAATAGAGGGGCCAAGTGGTCGATACCCCCGTATCCTCATATATGAAGACGTACGCTAATGTATTTGTATTATAACAAAATAGACTTTAATAACGGTTACATACAGTAAACTTAACTTAGTAATATGACACTCTTGCTTTGCTAGTGCAAGTTAAGTACTAACTAAAGTTTATTCTATATGAGCTGTATTAAATTCTTTTGTTAAAAATTATATTTTTTCGAAAAGATAAAAGATCAGAACGGTGACTAATGGACCTTTTACGAAATAAATATTTATATCTATGTCAATAAAAATAATATGGAGTAGTAACGAACAAATGACTTTTAACTCTAAAGTAAAGCTACTTGTTACACATGCTCATTTCAAGCACGAAAGCATGCTACTTATTAGCATGTGTATCGCAACAATGAAAAAAATTACTAATAATGAGCATGCTTATTTCTTGCTTGCTCAAGAATCAACAGTCATGCGATTTATGAGCATGCTACTTGCTTTTTTTTGCTTTTGAGCCGTGATAGCCCAGTGGATATGACCTCTGCCTCCGATTCCGGAGGGTGTGGGTTCGAATCCGGTCCGGGGCATGCACCTCCAACTTTTCAGTTGTGTGCATTTTAAGAAATTAAATATCACGTGTCTCAGTCGGTGAAGGAAAACATCGTGAGGAAACCTGCATACCAGAGAATTATCTTAATTCTCTGCGTGTGTGAAGTCTGCCAATCCGCATTGGGCCAGCGTGGTGGACTAATGGCCTAACCCCTCTCATTCTGAGAGGAGACTCGAGCTCAGCAGTGAGCCGAATATGGGTTGATGACGACGACTTGCTTTTGGAATGTTTGCTTTGAGCATGTTTATACAGGAGCATGCTTAAAAATAGCATGCTTATTGCTAGCAAATGTAAACTGATGATAAGCATGCTCGTATGGAGCATACTTAATAGCACGTTTTTAGCATTATATTTAACAGCATGTGTAACAGTACCATAAGGTAATTAAGTTATTTTTCAAACACTGAAGATCAACATCATTATTAATAACCCATATTCAGCTAACTATTTAGCACGAGTTTTCACTACCACGTGGTGATGAGTAAAGCCTCTTTGCCACTGAGCTATTGAGGCTTAAAATAATAAATGGGGACTTAAAACTAAATATATATTTTTTTATTAATATTTTATTTATTTATTTTGTTTATGGGCAGGAAAAAGCAAAACATTCTACTACTACATAAAAAAAACTTATAGTTTATGAGTTTATTGGATTAGGTATTAAAAAAAGATGTTTCAGTTATAAAACTAAATAATTTCACTGAAATGACTGCAACGGAACTTCGAAGTTTTTACTTTTTAAAGTGTGTGTAGCTATCACTAAACAATAAAAGTATTAGGTTACCTTGAAAGGCTTACAAAAGTTAGTGAGTTAGGGGTTTATTACAATCTGAAAACTTCAGGAACTAACTTAGTAAGCGAACAATCTCGAACTATCACTTAGCAAGTCTAGTAATTTCAAAGTTGGGTGTTCTGATTCCGAAGTTGGCGTCAGGTGCATTCCTTTCTCATGAGTTTATGTGTGCCTACAAAGAACTTGAAAGCTTAAAACTTTTCTGTAAGCTTTTTGTGTTCGTTCCACAGATTAATCAATAATATACAGATGGAGCGTACGGAACACGACTGTGTCGTAGCCGCTCCAAATACGAAATTCAAAAAGTAATACATTTTCGAATCAATGCGTGAAAGCGTCGCATCAGTATTTTTCGATATTATTGAAAAAAAATGGCGTCTTATGTTTTTAAACATTTTAAAAACTGTTCACAAAAAATTAAAAATTAAGATGGAGTATTTTTTATTGGTTGGTATTGATTATTATATTAATTTACGTAAATGTTGTTAGTGTTAAATTTTGCAATTCAAATTATGAAAAAGTTTGTATATGCGAATGTCACGAAGACGCATGACGTTTGTTTTTTTTTTTAATGGGTTTAACTGGCTTCAGTATGTTGCTTGTAAAGACTTGGTTCATTCGCAGTAAAACGTGGGCACAGAATCTATACCACACCTTTTAAAAATGTATAGATTAAGATTATTATGGTACCGTGATAGCCCGGTGGATATGACCTCTGCCTCCGATTCCGGTAGCTGTGGGTTTGAATCCGGTCCGGGACATGCACTTCCAACTTTTCATTTGTGTGCGTAGATATTAAATATCACGTGTCTCAAACGGTGAAGGACAACATGTGAGGAAATCTGCATACCAGAGAATTTTCTAAATTCTCTGCATGTGTGAATTCTGCCAATCCACATTGGGCCAGCATGGTGGGCTATAGGCCTAACCCCTTTCATTCTGAGAGGATACTCGAGCTCAGCAATGAGCCGAATATGGGTTGTTAAAGAACGAAGATTAGATTAGAAGCTTTCATTGTATCTTAATCTGAAACTCGTATTATCTATTCTAAAATCTGGTAAAACCATGTATTGAAAGCGAGCCCTGATAAATGTTAGTACGCTTTAACTGTAATGAAATGAATTGTTATCAGATCAGCACCGAGATATTATAATGTTATTTATCTAATTAAATGTCATACTCGTGCCACATAACTTCAATTAAAAAAATAAAAAAGGCATTAAACAATTATGTCTTTATTACTCACTTCATTATTTTAACAAAATGTTTCATAGTCTACTATTATCTATTATTATTCATCCTAATAAGCTAAATGAAATAAATTTTTCTTACAAGTTTTGACTTATTTTTACAACTCTGACATAAGTTGGCAAAAAAAGAGGATTTAAAAAATAAGAAAACCAATATCGAACTAAGGTTATTCACAATATTTGTCAGGAAACCTTAATTAATAAATCGAAATTTAACCAAACTAACCCTTGAATGGCAGAAAATACCTTGAGCAGTCCCAGAGACTTGTGACTCCGGGTGCAGAGTTAAGGGATCCCTTTGGACTAGCCATTACACAACACTAACCTTCACTGCTCAAGTTATTCTCCCCACCTAACCCAAGTAGTTCATGAAGGATTACACAATAATAGATGTAGACAGATCGAACGCCACAAGTGAACTATAGCCAACCGTACGGCGAGCGCCTTACATCACCAGTCACTCCATCCCGGACGCTCCCACTTTCTAACTCCCACTCTTTACGGAAACAAGTCGCGCCACCTAGCGTCAGCACGAGCCAACACGAGGTCGAGCAACGTCATTTTTGGCTGGTGGGAGACTTCGGCCGTGGCTAGTTACCACCCTACCGGCAAAGACGTACCGCCAAGCGATTTAGCGTTCCGGTACGATGTCGTGTAGAAACCGAAATGAGTGTGGTTTTCATCCTACTCTTAACAAGTTAGCCCGCTTCCATCTTAGACTGCATCGTCACTTGCCATTAGGTGGGATTGTAGTCAAGGGCTAACTTGTACAAAATATTAATGAAAAAAAAAAGAAATCTGTCTTAGGCTGCTCTATTCCAGCATACAGGTTTATAAAAAATATTAAAAAGTTTTGGGGTATAATAGAAAAAGTTTCCCTGTAAATGCACAAACTTGCTCTCCTGTAAAAAATCCCTATTCGACATATTTCTATAAGCACAAATATTAGAATATTATTTGTGCTTATAGAACTCTAAAGGCAAATTTACATTTAAATAAGAATAATTAATTATTCTATTGTTTTAAAGGATTAACTTTATAAGCATAATCTTTATTCTTAAGGCATTAGAGATGATTTTCCGAAAGTGCTTTATGATGGCTTCAAGCTAATTGAATACAATAATAATTTATCTCAGTTATCAGGAATCTTTAATAAACTTTGAGTACGAACATAACGAGCTATTGTTTTGGTTCCGGATACTTTTAATGTTAACAACTTGAACGACTTCTGCTCCTTATGAAGTTCGCTACTGTTTTCGCTGGTTATTTTGTTACTAACGATTTTCCGCATTTTCCCGTAGAACTTTCTTCCTTATTTCAATCCATCACAATTTTAGGGTATTTCTATTATAAATACTTAATTTATAATAGGAGGTATATGAAATTTAATATAAAGATTTTTTAAATTCATAAATCATATCTTTACTAGCGGACTTGTGTGGCTCCGTTTGCGTGAATTTTTGTTCTTCAAAAATCCCACAGATGGCGTTTATTTTTCAGCGTAAAGAATAGTTTTTGTAGTAATCCAAGGTAGATATATTTTATCTCCATTTAAAATTAAATTAAGTAACACACATACTACATACTTACACACTTTGTCATTATTATAGGTGTAAAAATGTAATACACAGACTAGATGTAAAAATCTGAATTAAGAACGTAATTACTCTTGCCTCTGCTGCACGCAGCTCTACGTCACGTTGCATGAACAATTGGACTATCGTGAGTGTTATTCATATTAATTGATTATGAAACACGGCTAAAACTCACGTGATATTAGGTCGGAGTGTGCCCGACTAGTTTCGAACCCATACGGGGCCCTTAGTCATGAGCTGGTTCTTCAAACTCAGTTCAGTTTGGATCGTGCCGCGATGCAAGAACCAGATCATGTCTAAGGGCTCCGTATGGGTTCGAAACTAGTCGGGCATACTCCGACCTAATATCACGTAAGTTTTAGCCGTGTTTCATAATCAATTAATATGAACACTTAAGATTAAAACCCCGCATAGTTTGAGTACTAGTTATTTGAAATTCAAAATAATCTTGTTTGAATCAGTATAACTGACGTTATTTTAAACGATAGCGATATAGTTATCCGAAAAATTACCAAAGCCCATTTGCACGTGTAAATGGGGGTTAACACATACAACAACATAAGGTTGATTTTGGAAAAGATATACTAATTATGCATCTGCAATGTCGGCAGAATTTGCATCTTGGCAGTTTGGTAAAACAGTCAAAACAGGTTTTTTTGAAAGATTCGATGATTCTATCTCATTTGTTATTTTTTTTTTCAGAAAAATGTGATGGAAAGTCTGCCACCCGATGAAAAGGCATCGCAAGCCCCCGCGAGAGCCGGATGGGGACGTCCCCTGGAATTTATATTAGCATGCCTGGGGTATGCCGTGGGACTAGGCAATGTGTGGCGATTCCCTTACCTCTGCTACAGGAATGGCGGAGGTAAGTTTGAATTCACTGTAGCATGCTATTGCTACAAGCCTACAAGAATGGTGGAGGCTTTGTTTATTCTTTACAAGTTAGCCCTTGATTACAATCTCACCTGATGGTAAGCGATGATGCAATCTAAGCTGGGAAAGCGGACTAACTTGTTAGGAGGAGGATGAAAATCCACACCCGTTTCGTTTTCTACACGACATCGTATCGAAACGCTTGGTGGTCTTTGTCGGTAGAGTGGTAACTAGCCACGGCCAAAGCCTCCCACCAGCCAAAGAACTTTAATATAGTCGAAATGCCAGCGACAGCCAGACCTTCGTCATTTTATAAAAGTTGAAAGTTTGTCAGCTCATGTGCCTGCTATAGATAAATACCGTGATCAAGTATGGAGTTTGGACCGTGGTGGCTTTGGGAGATAGCAGGTTTCAAGGATCCAGCCCCTTAGCTAAAGTATAAAGTGTAATTTTTTATATACGTTCATCGGCATAATATGAGAAATGATATCCCTATTCTCCAGACACTTGGCTTAATGGCAACCCCTCGCTAAAGATCCTTGAAGTTTCATATTAGTGTTGTTGAAGGGTTTCCGCGATGCTAAGATGCTGGGAATATATTATGCCGAGGAAAACATAAAGAAAATATACTTAGAAGGTTGATATTAATTGATTATGAAACACGGCTAAAACTAACGTGATATTACGTCGGAGTATGCCCGACTAGTTTCGAACCCATAAGGGGCCCTTAGTCATGAGCTGGTTCTTGCATCGCGGCACGATCCAAACTGAAAAAATTCTAAAATTAGAAGGTTGAGTTGGATCCTTAAAACCTGTTACCTCATAAAGAGACCACGGTCCAAACTCCACAATTGGCTACCTACCGTATTTACTTATGGTAGGGTCATGAGCTGACAACAGCTTTTATAAAATATTGAAGGTCTGGGGTTTAAAGGCTCTTAGACATACGTCATATTAGCATGCTCGGATATGCCGTGGGACTGGCCAATTCGTTGAATAGAAATTTCTTAAAATATCCTCTTATTGCAGTAAAAATACTCATCATAATAAGTAAGATAATATTTTTTTCATATATAAAAGTACAAAGTTACGTGGTACAAAGACACAATGGCAGAAAAAAAGAGAGATTTCAGAATACTATTTCAACATAGACATTATTTACGCTCCCTTAAGCGTCGGAAAGTATGTACCTACAAAGGAAAACATAGGAAGTATTACCGGGAATTTTATTCTATAAAGTAACATGCTACGTATACACGACCGAACATGCTCGATATTAGTATTAAGTTCATTTGCGCATAAGAATACGTGGACTCACTGTGAAATCAACATACGAGTAACTCAAAGAGTAAATTAATATATTGGGGTAACTCTCTTCGAACATGTATACGGACTTATTAGGTTTTTTTATTTACAATACTATCATGACTTAAAACGATAATGAAGAACGATAATAAACTTTGATAATGGTAACACATAAAAAATAAATCCAAAATTTTAATTTTATTCAGTCTATTATTATTACTATTATGGGAAATATAAAAAGAAATTCATGTGATTTTTACAGGTACAATAAGCGTAGTCTGTAGTAAATAAACTTTGTTGTTTTGAAATCGGAAGACCACACGACTAAATGTCTTTTTATTAAAACCAAAATCCTCGATATCCTCATCGAGCATGTGTGGACGTGTGTGGAGACTTTAAACTTTTCCCTGTTGGTACGAGCTTAACAAAACAGAATTTTTACTCACTCGCCACAGAACCACAGAGAAAAGATAATATTATTCGCCTTACAAATCTTGTTTTAGCTTATTGTTCTAAGCTCGACTCGTGGACTTTGTTTGATCAAATAATGCGCTGTCTGTAAGCTTTATGTAATACTAGCCTGCAACTCCGTTCGCGTGACATCCTGTTTTTCACAAATACCGTTGAAACCAAAGATTTTATTATAGAGATAAGTCACTAGTGCGTCAAAACTGAGGCGAACAAAAGTCTTGATTTGAGACAAACTGTCTTAATTTCATTGAGTCGCATAGTAGGTAAAGAATGAAAGTATTTATACAAATTATACCTAAATATACACATACATTGTCGAGTTGTGTGTTAAGTAACTTTGAAACTGTATATACATAAATATATAATAGAATTAAACACAAAATTGGCATAGCCCCTGTCATTCTGAGATGAGGAGGAGGAACGAACGAATAAGGCTCCTGGCACATACTTTTCGTTTGTTTAGAAGAGAAATATCCTTTGAAAGTCGCCGTGGTCCAAGACTTGCTGGTAAGAGGCTTCAGCCGTGGCTAGTTAGCTAACAGCAAAGACATATCGTCAAGCGATTTAGGTGCAATATATAATTTGGTGGTTACAAATGGTTCTGGATCTCAGATTCTGGGAAAGTTAGGAGCCAGATATTTTAGTAAATGATATTTCAAAGTGTTAGCTTTGTTATGACTATACAAATTACACAATTTGTAAAACTTTTCTCGATAGATAATTTTTTTGAAAAATACATGTTTTGCTCTCACATTTTGCTTTCAATCTCAGGAAAAGCAAACTTATTCTCTTAATTTTTTGTTTTGTATAGAAAATTACGTATATATCTTGAACATGGCCATTTTGTTTTTCGTTATGTTGTTTAATTTACTTGCAATTAGGTAAAAATGGTTTTGGCGCTCACGTCATAAAATTTGCGTCGCGCGTCAATCGCTCCGTGCTTTTCACTCACGTGAAAGTCATAATTCGGCGTCTCGCTTGCGCTTCGAATTTTATCCATATCGTACCGACGTGCTGCGCGCTGTTTTTTGATTGTAGTCAAGGCCTAACTTGTAGAGAATAAAAAAATGGACAGCTACTTTACCTTAAATTAAAAAAAAAACAAATATTTATTAAATCATGTTACGATAGTATGTTTTGTTTCAGGTGCATTTTTGATACCCTTCTTCATAATGTTGGTACTAATTGGACTGCCGATATTCTACTTGGAGCTTTATATCGGACAGTACAGCGCTTTGGGCCCCATCAAAGCGTTTAGCTCTATTGCCCCCTTCTTCGGAGGCCTGGGCTATTGCACGCTCGTAGTGATCAGCTTGATCTTAGTGTATTACATGATCATAGTCGCTTGGACCATATTCTATACATTTATATCCATTGGTGGCAACATGGCTTGGGGATCTTGTGTAAACGATTTCAATACTGATGGTACGTATTAATTAAATCTATACTAATATTATATATTTTTACGATATTTATTTAACTACCCGATAATGATTATTCTTTTCTTTTGTTAATTATTTTTGTTCTTAAATATTGTATTATGTAATAATAACCAGTGCACAGTAAAACCAACTGTGGTTTGTGTTGCACCATAGTTAGGCTTAATTAAAATGTGTTTTTCGTAGAATAATAAATAAATAAATAAATAATAAATAAACAAAATAAACCTGAAGAGTTTGTTTGTTTATCTGCTTAATCTCAGGAACTACTGGTCCGATTTAAAATATTCTTTCAGTGTTAGATAGCTTATTTATCGAGGAAGGATAAAGGCTATATAGTATCCCCGTATTCTTACGGGAACGGGAATCACGCGGGTAGAACCGTTTTAAATATGATTTACTAGCAGATGCCCGTGACTTCGTCCGCCATTAGACCTCTTTAATCTGGTCCTCTCGATAAAACTGTTCTTAGCATACGTCTACTAACTATTACCTACCTCTCTGCCAAAATTCATTTTTGGACGTCAAGCGGTTTTTGATATTTCGTGATGTGTAAGCTTTCCATGTATTTGTATTTGCCATAAAATATTTTTAACAAAAAGACTGAACCGACACCGTTTACTATAGATACCTACTACAAACCACCGCAAAAAACAATCACCAAACAAAACAATGTCAACAGAAAACAGATAAATAATATGCACAAAATAACCGAATATTATCAAATTTACGTTTATTTCGGACTATTGATTTTATACGTCATCAACCCATATTCGGCTCACTGCTGAGCTCGAGTCTCCTCTCAGAATGAGAGGGGTTAGGCCAATAGTCCACCACGCTGGCCCAATGCGGATTGGCAGACTTCACACACGCAGAGAATTAAGATAATTCTCTGGTATGCAGGTTTCCTCACGATGTTTTCCTTCACCGATTGAGACACGTGATATTAAATTTTTTTTTTTTTTTTTATAATCTGTAGTATAATGCCAATTTATAAGATATCTACAAATGGGTGGACAAGTCTTTCCCTCCGTTTATCCACCGGGGATAATATATCCACCGGCGTGCCCATGCTCGGAGAGTAGATAAAACGAGTTTGAGGGATAAACGTTTTATCCTCTCCCCGTGGATAAAATTCTCCCTTGCCCATGCTAGCCCTGCTGAGATGCATTACCTACCTACTCTAAAAAGTGTAAAATAATATCGAACCCATGTCCTTTCTATTGATCGGTGACGGCGTTATACCAAATAGGCTTTTTGTTTTAGGTACGATTTTAAATAAACTAAATTGAAATCGCTTTATCCGTTCAGGAGCTATGGTGTCACAGACATACTGACATACGGACAGACAGACACGTCAAACTTATAACACCCCACTTTTTGCCTCGGGGGTTAAAAAAGGAAAGTACTATTTTGACACTATGCACCGTGTTAAAAAAAAAACTGAATTCACACGGCGATTATGAAGCATCCCATGTTTTGTTTGAACCTAAAAATAACACGCAATAGTTTGGGGTGATGTTATTTTATTAGAGATGAACAAATATCAGCTAAAAGTATTTAAATGCATGTAACACACATTTGTTTTCTTTTCCAATGCAAATACTATAAAAATAAACACACACATTTTGTATTCAATTCTTACTTTTTTTTTAAATTATCGTGAGTGTTATTCATAATATTAGTTTATTATAAAACACGGCTGAAACTCTTGTGATAAAACGTAGGAGTATGCCTGACTTGTTTCGAACCCACACGGGACCCTTAGTCATGAGCTGCGCTTGCTGTGCACGTATAGGTATGGATAAAAATATCGTGAGGAAACCTGCATATCAGAGAATTTTCTTAATTCTCTACGTGTGTGAAGTCTGCCAATACGCATTGCGCCAGCGTGGTTGACTAAGGCCTAGCCTCTCTCATTCTGATAGGAGACTCGTGCTTAACAGTGAGCTGAATATGGGCTACTAATTATGATATGATTGTAGAAATTACAACAGTTAAAAGATTTCTTTTCATGGCGCAAGCTCGCCAACAAGCATTAAAGCAGCATGGTGGGTTTCATCTCATGAGTTCTCCCTAATGTTTGCCACAGACGATCAACTAAGCTCACACGTCTGCAGTGCTAACGGCTTGACAACTGATAAAACTGATCGTGTGTTGGTTGTGTTGAGCATGACATCATGCCGATCGCGACCAACACAGTCGTTTTTATCGGACGTCAAGCCGTTAGCGCTGCAGGCATGTTAGATTACTTGATCGTCAGTGGCTGACGTCAAATAAGGGAAGCCTGCCTGCTTAAATAGGCTGATAATGATGATGATGAAGTACATTTAATAAAACTTTTTATTGCAAAATTTAAATAAAAACATAAAACACAATCATAATATCCTTGATAATGAAATTTAGATCTCAAAATTGAAATAAATCTCCATACACACATAAATGAAATATTATTTCCTCTTTCGATCGTAAAATGCACATTTGAGTTGAGTCGTATAATATTTTATGACTGACGAGTAGATTGTAATCGTGAAGAATATTATGTGCATTTAAGAAAGGCTAGCTTTTGGTTACCAAAGATTATGAAAAAAAAATCTCAATTCGACGCGTGTTTCTTTTTATAATATTTCGTCGTCATCAGCCCATATTCGGCTCACTGCTGAGCTCAAGTCTCCTCTCAGAATGAGAGGGGTCAGGCCAATAGTCCACCACGCTGGCCTAATGCGGATTAACAGACTTCACACACGCAGAGAATTAAGATAATTCTCTGTGTGTCTGTATGCAGGTTTACTCACGATGTTTTCCTTCACTGATTGAGACACGTGATATTTAATTCCTTAAAATGCACACAACTGAAAAGTTGGAGGTCCGTTGGAGGTCGGTTGGAGGAGCTCCGGAATCGGAGGCAGTGTTCATATCCACTGGACTATTACGGCTCTCATATTTGTTATAATATTTGTTACCTCATAATTTCGTCATTTAGTAACCAATTTTTAAAATTCATTTTTTGTTTGAAAGAGTAAGTATAACTTCCAAATTGGTCCCATTTCAGTTTTTTTTAAATCGGTTAAATAATTACGTGTTAAAAGCAAAATAACTGAAATACGTCTTTGAATGAGTTCAATTTTTATCTTATATAGATTATGTCAATATATATACCATTAAAAATAGATCCTGTGACAGACAGACAAACCCCATGTTTTCATAATTTTTCATTTCATAAATAAAGGATAGTTTTTGTATTTATTTGTAAAATTAACCAACAATCGCAAGTTTGTAGTTTATCATGTCATCATCATCACCCAGGGCCGGCCGTCCATACGGTGAACGGAGCAGTCGCTATAGGCGCCAAATCCTAGAGAGCGTCGAAATGATAATCCTACTCAACCGTAGACGGTACTGCGCCTGGTTTTTAATTGGTCACCCCAGAGTATCTTCGTGTTCCATTCTTACTTTACACTCATAATTTGGTATAGGTATCTACATATTATTAGGAACAAACAGGAGAGGCACCACAATTGGATCTCGCTCCATTTATAAATTTACTTCGGGCCGGCGCTGTAGCAACCCATATTCGGCTCTCTGCTCACAGCAGTCTCGAGACTCCTCTCAGAATGAGAGGGGTCTCGAGACTCCTGACACGCTTGCCCAATCACACAATTGACAGACTTCACACACGTAGCGAATCAAGAAAATTCGTATGCAGGTTTCCTCACGATGTTTTTTTCACCATTTGAGACACGTGATATTTAATTTCTTAAAATGCACATAACTGAAAACTTGGAGGTGCATGCCTCGGGGAATCGAACCTACGCCCTCTGGAATTGGGCTAAATCATATCCACTGGGCTATCACGGCTCTCATGTACATTCATTTAATAGTTATCCGATTAATGTGTATTGAATCAGCTTGTTACAGCGGTTCGTACGACAAGGATTGTCGAGTCAACAACACGGGTGCGGCGACAGATCTCACATACTACATGCGGCGGTGTATGAGCATCGGCGAGATATGCGAGATGAGCAACTTACAGCCTTACGATAACTTGCACTGCTGGAACGGCACGCATACCACTCCTTGGTTCTATAACGTCAGAAGGGTCCTGGCATCTGAGGAGTATTATAAGTAAGCTATCTGACTACGCATTCAGACTCAAAATACATATAATTTACTATCGTAACTCATTATCATCATCAATATCAACCCGTGTTCGTCTCACCGTTGAGTACAAGTCTTTTTTTATCTTGGATAGGCTTGCCTACAATCATGCCTGATGGTAAGCAATGATGAGGTCTAAGATGATGCGCGCTTGCCTAGAAGATGCCTATTCACACTTGCCCTGAACGTGCACAAATTGTAGGTGTCAGGAAACACAGACACCGGTAGGGCATTCCACATCTTACCAGTTCTAATTAGAAACGTTAACGCAAAAGGTTTTGCGGGTTGACTGAATGTCGACAACAAAGGGATGCCATTTTTAGAATGGGGATGGAGGAACAAGATGATACAGTTCCTGTGCACACTCTCCGAAGTGTATCCGGTAAAAGACCCCTAGACAGGGGACGTTGCGCCGGTGTTGTAAACTTTGCAGTTTCGTCCGTGTCAACGGTTCATCACTGCATTCGTCTAGCGCGACGATCATCCGAGTCTAATGCAGCGAGCTGATAATTAGCAGCCCCATCCCATAGGTGACTTCAGTACTCCATGCTGGTTCGAACCTGTGCCTGATAAAGGGTGAGAAATCGTTCTGATGTAAAGTACCGCTTTACCTTTTTAAGATGCCTAATTTTTTAACTCTAAAGTAACTAAAGTCTTGGCCTTATTCTCGATGCATTTCCCGAATATATTTCCAGCTAAATACTATTCTCCTTTTACATCAATTACACTAATATTATGAAGGAATTTTGAGTCAACTATTGTTGTTCCGATAGTTGTTTCAGTCTTAAAATGAAATATTTGACCAAAACCCTAAGAAGCTTTCGCTTAACTGCTGGATCAGGGGTCGGATACAGAGGGCAGTGATTCTTGAGACGACGTGTATAGTGAGGAGGTCCCTCACTCTAGACCCCCGACCACCGGTTGCTTGGACACTCAAATGTCCAGCAGTGGAAGGGTTGATATTTTTTTACAAACTTTTTATGGTGTTCGGTTAAGTGCGTGTTTTTACTCGTAGTTAACTGATGACTTCTGCCGGTTTGCTCTACTGTAAGCCGTATAAAATAACTTGTTCCAATACGTGTACAAAATAATATATACTTGACTTGTTTTCTTGCAGTGAACGTGTTCTAGGGAGAGGAGGTGCAACATGGTCAAGTTGGGGTACGATGCAATGGCATTTGGTCGGATGCCTGTTCTTTTGCTGGGTGGTGGCCTTCCTGTGTATTATCAAGGTATCTACGATACAAGGTCTATGATACAATATTATGTATTTTGACGGCCTCCGTGGCGCAGTATGCGCGGTGGATTTACAAGACGGAGGTCCTGGTTCGATTCCCGGCTGGGCCGATAAAGGTTTTCTTAATAAATATAGGTTCTTAATATAGGTTCTCACACTTAAAGGTTTTCTAAATAAAGTGTGAGAGGCTACGGCCGAGGCTAGTTGCCGCCCTACTGGCAAAGATATACCGCAAAGTGATTTACTGTTCCGGTACGATGTCGTGTAGAAACCGAAAGGGGTGTGGATTTTCTTCCTACTCCTAACAAGTTAGCCAGCTTACTATCAGGTGAGATTGTAGTCACGGGTTAACTTGTAAAGTATAAAAAAAAGTATCATAATTACTCACAGAAATTTCTTATTTTTTAATTGATCATTTTCATATATTTTTTTTAGTTTCTAGCTTTTCTGCGTGGCTTTACTCTTATAAAACACATACAGCATATATTTAAGTTATATGTTTATAAAGCTTTTTTGCATTTTGGGCTATATAACACTGAAATTATTTTTTAATTCGAACCATAGCTTCTGAGATTAACCTACATAATTGTGTAAACAAACATACATTATGTTGTGCAGAGAATAACGAATTTTCTGTACAATGTAAACTATAAAAAAAATTGTTGAATAATGTTATTATTTAGATAACTTTGTGTAATAATATGTTTAAGGTTAGTTTGTAAAAAAAATCCTTGAAAGTAACTTTAATTTTAAGTTTTCGACTTTAACTACCACCATTAATTTAAATTGAATTATAACATAACTTGACGTTTCAAAAGTGCTTGTAAATTAAGGCTAAATGAAATAAATGAATTTTTAATTTTTGATTTTGTTTTTATTTTCCTCTTTTAGGGTGTGCAATCAGCCGGGAAGGTGGTATACTTCACGTCGCTTTTCCCCTACGTCATGTTGACGGCTTTACTCATCAGAGGGGTCACCTTGGAAGGCGCGGGAGAAGGAATCCTATTCTACCTCTTACCTGATTGGGAGATCCTGTTAACTGCAAGAGTATGGGGAGATGCTGCGTCTCAGGTAAATTTGAGATTTATTTTCAGGCAGTCACAGATATTTTTTAATTAATTAATTAATTAATTTTAATTCGTAAATCAAAATCGTAAAATTTTTGTTATAATATATGAACAAACTCTTTTTGACTCTGCTATAAAAAAACCAACAACCGACTTTATAAAATATATACTATTTATACGATTTTTGTAAAACAGATTAAGAAAGATATCTAGAAGCAAGTGGTAACCTTTTTAGACAATTTTCAGGGGGTATATTTGCTATCTCATATAGGAGACTCGAGCTCAGCATTGAGCCGAATGGCTCACTTCTGAGCTCAAGTCTCCTTCCTTCCTTCTGAGCTAAAGTTTTGGTTCCTGGGCCCAAAGACTATTAAGATTTGCTAGAATTTCACAGCACAGGGTATATAACATGTTCTTAACAAGCCCTGGAAAGAGTTGTTAGTCTGTTAAATGTTTTTCCACTTAACGTAAGGTATTTTCATTATCAACCCATATTCGGCTCACAGCTGAGCTCGAGTCTCCTCTCAAAATGAGAATTAAGAAAACTCTCTGGTATGCAGGTTTCCTCATATATGTTTTTCCTTCACCGTTTGAGACACGTAATGTATAACTGTACAAAATTATATCGACATATAAATAAAAATATAATAACCAATATTTTGAGTTTTACAAAGTAATTTATGTTAAGTAAACCTCAGAGTAACACAATTATGTGTTAATTAAATTAAGTACTGTTTAAATCTGCTCCAAAAAGCTATTCGGTCGCCCATTAAACTTTGAAAACTTTGACGAACATAAATCCTTTTGCAGGATTTATTGAAAACAATTTCGTATTAAGGCTGATCGTACATATTTTCTTGCATAATTATACCTTATCAAAACATACACTATGCTGGTGTAATAACAACACGATGTCATTTTCTAAGGGTCTGTTACAGCCCTTATTTTTATCATCATCATCATCATCATTATCAGCCGATGGACGTGCTCTGCTGAACATGCCTCTTGCATGGACTTCCAAGCACAACGGTATCGAGCCGCCAGCATTCAGCGGCCATTTTTTATGTCTTCGTCATTTTGTAAAATTTGAAAATGTCAATGAATTGATGTATATGTATAATCGACCCATCGCAATGATGATTTTAATTCCAAATGCCGCGCACGATGTAAGTACCATGGTAGGGGTAAAGGATAAAAATAAAAGTCAAGTAATATGATATAACAGTAAGTCACCTTACCTACTATCACTTAACTAGTTTTAATGATCGTCGTTGTACTCATGTCTCGATATTTAGCTCCAAAAATACAGTTTGACTTGATGGCATCCATTCTACCCACAATAGTTCAAACTCCAGGTGTTGTCTAACGTACCTACGTTAGACAACACCTTACGAAGACTTACCTTTGTAAGGAGCAAGAGGTATAAATTTTCACTTTTATAAAATCACGATCAATGTATCACTCTTTTGCACCCGAAATCGTTATTAGAAAATTACTTAGTCATAATTCTGCACTGAAGATGTCGTCTTGCAAAAAATACATCTCATATCTTTGAAATAATCGTAAGTATAGCAGTGAATACAAATCGATGAATATTCATATTTAGACTTAATAGGCTACCGGATGTTGTATTGTATGGCAATCTAAAAATGTCACAAGAAATTCAATACATAAAATATATTCAGTGAACACAAATGTGCAATCACCTTTAGTATTTCCTTGTCATACATAAATAAACACCCTAAGACTAATCAAGTCGAAAATACGAACAAATTGTGCGGCTATTAATAAAAAGTTTCAAATTTATTCACACTGTTTTATAGAAAGCAAATTTTCACAGCATTTTTACGTAATTTTTTTACACAGCTACTGAGCGACTTTAGCAACTTTGTCGGAAATAACTTAGCAAGCTTCTCGCTTTGCTTCCCCGCAATCTTAAAGGAAAGTTAAAGTTTTAGTTCGGCTATCAAAACGCTAAACAAGTATGTTTTCAATACATTTGCTCGGATATAAGCTTTTATTTTGCCGTTATCAAAATGTGAGAGATAATTTCCTACTTACTTTAATTACAATGTGGTGTGATTGAGTAACAAACATCAGCTAACCTTTCCAAATTTCTCAGATAGATTAGATAAAATAACCTATTATATTATGTAATCTTTAGGGTTCCATATACGTTAAGGGTAAAACGGGATCTGTTAGCGATAGAGGGCAAATGTTACGTCTTTAATGAGAGCATGCGTCACTCATTGACAGCTTATTTAAAATCCAATGACTTAACCACGCAGCCCAGTGGATATGGCCTCCGCCTTCTATTCCGGAGGGTGTGCGTTCGGATTCGGTCCGGGGCATGCACCTCCAACTTTTCAGTTGTGTGCATTTTAACAAATTAAATATCACGTGTCTCAAACGATGGAGGAAAATCGTGAGGAAACCTACATACCAGAGAATTTTCTTAATTCTCTGCGTATGTCTGTGTCTGCGCATTGGGCCAGCGTGGTGGATTATTGGCCTAACCCTTCATTTGGAGAGGACACTCGAGCTCAGCAGTGAGTTGATAATGATGATGATGATGAAATCTGTGTTTCATTGAGCCTGGCCTTAACAGGATCTTATTACTAAGACTTCGCTGTTGGTCCGTCTGTCCGTGTGTCGGTCACCTGGATGTATCTTATGAACCGTGATACAGTAATAGTACTTAAATAAAAGAACAGTAAAAAGTAAGAAGGTTGAAAGCAAATACTAAATAGTATCTATACTAATATTATAAATCTGAAGAGTTTGTTTCTTTGATTGATTGAACGCGCTAATCTCAGGAAGTACTGGTCCGATTTGAAAAATTGTATCAGTGTTAGATAGCCCATTTATCGAGCTAGGCTATATATTATCCCCGTATTTCTACGGGAACTGGAACCACGCGAGTGAAACCGCGCGGCGTTAGCTAGTACATAATATAATAACAAATGTAAATCAAGTTTACTTTTAATTAACTAACTACTAACTTTGTTTTCTAGATCTTCTATTCGTTCGGTGTTGCTTGCGGCTCCTTAATAACTTTGGCGTCGTACAACAACTTTACCAACAACTGTCAGTTCGACGCCATATTCGTCTGTCTCTCCAACTTCGGGACCTCCATTTATGCTGGCTTCGCAATATTCTCCGTGCTTGGTTTCCAAGCTCAAATGATGGGGGTCAGCGTTGACGGTGAGTACCTAATCTTTAATTTTTAAGCACCTTCAGTACATACGCTAGCTTTTTTTTTTTTTATTCTTTACAAGTTAGCCCTTGACTACAGGTCTCACCTGATGGTAAGTGATGATGCAGTTTAAGATGGAAGCGGGCTAACTTGTTAGGAGGAGGATAAAAATCCACAGCCCTTTCGGTTTCTACACGGCATCGTACCGGAACGCTAAATCGCTTGGCGGTACGTCTTTGCCGGTAGGGTGGTAATTAGCCATGGCCGAAGCCTCCCACCAGCCAGACCTGGACAAATTAAGAAAATCTCAATCTGCCCAGCCGGGGATCGAACCCAGGACCTCAGTTTTGTAAATCCACCGCGCATACCACTGCGCCACGGAGGCCGTCAAAATAATTCTTTCGTAATTCGTTCGGCTTGGCTAATTCGTTCGTAAAACTCCCGATGGACCGCGCGGGCCGGGTGGTAGCGCACCGCGTACCCGCACAATCCTTCCCTCTGACCCGCGCGTACGACTTCACACCCACGCAGTCCTTTCCCCCCGTCGCCCGCATATCATGGGAGTGTCAAAATCATCAAATCCGAGCTGTTTCTGAGGATTTCCTGAAAATGTTCGTTTTATGTATTCTTTTACTCCACTGCACTGTAAGTCATCTTGTAAATCTAAAAATTCTTAGACAAACAATACGCTATGCAAATAAAAACGCTTTTGCTCGGTGAGCGTGCAGCGGTGTACTGGAGCCAATCAGACGGGATTAAACAACTCCATTAGATCAATATACACACCGGTTCTGTATTATTCGTATGGAAAGTTTATCTTTAACAAACACCAGAATAAAATTACTTGTGCGCATCTTAAAATGCATCCAAAAAGTGATGCTTATTTTGCTTTTTACCCTTCTGCAAGAAGGGTTATGTTTTTCGAGCGTATCTTTTATGTATGTATTGTTATCGCCGCATTGCAACGACTTGCGGTAAGGACGGCTTCAGTGTGCTCGTGGCGTTCGAGCCGTCCAAATCTCTAGTTGTGTAATTCTTTATGGGTTACTTGGGATAGGCGGGGAGAGTGACTTGAGTGGAAAAGGGGAGTGTTAGATATCTGTCAAAGGCGCCTTTAACCCTACCGCTAGTTCACAAGTGCGTGACTTCACTTAAGGTCATTCTCTGCCATTCCAGGGTCTTATTTTGGATACAGTTTGATTTGTTAATTAAGTTGTCCTGACAAATGTTGTGAATCATAACCTTTGTTCGACATAGGTTTTTTTTATTTTTGTAATCACCTCTGAGTCTGTTAAAAGTATGTATTCTTTGTGGGGGAGATTCCACCAGGGAATAACTCATTGGACAGTATATAATAGGTGCTGGTAAAGCAAAACTTTTTAGACATAATTTTATTAGATAAAAATAACATTTTTGTTGTATTCGTAAAAGGTAAACTTTTCCTACGAAATAATATAAAACCATGTATTTATGACTCATTAAATTAATTTGCTTTATTTGTTACGCATTCAATAAAAAAAAATCAACCGACTTCAAAAACATAAAACGTACCGACTAAACTAAAAAGCGTAAAATAACATCATATCATGTTCTACATGTTAATCAGTTTGAAGACGGTGCTAACCCAATGATGTATTAATTCAAGCCATGTTAGGATATCACAAAGATTTAGGGTTTCTTTCATATATTCTTTCAGAAATGACTTAAATTAATATAACATCGTTTTAGCACCGCCTGCCTTTTCTCCAGGATACAATATTCATATCCTGACATGATGACAATAGAACCACCGTCGGAGTATACCCTTTTCAATAAAAAAAGAATTATACAAATCGGTCCAGTCGTCTTCGAGTAATCAAATAACGTACATAAACAACCTTCTCCTTTTTTGAAGTCGGATAATTGTCAGGTAACATAATACCCTTCTTGCAGTCGGGTAAAAAAAGACAGATTGATATTATTTTTTTTTATTCTCTACAAGTTAGCCCTTTACTACAATCTCGATGGTAAGGAATGATGCGATCTAAGATGGAATCTGGCTAACTAGTTAGGAGGAGGATGAAAATCCATACCCCTTTCGGTTTCTACTCGACATCGTCTTCATCATCTTTGTCGGTAGGGTGGTAACTAGCCACGGCTGAAGCCTCCCACCAGCCACACCTGGACCAATTAAGAAAACCTCAATCAGCCCAGCCGGGGATCGAACCCAGGACCTCCGTCAAGTAAATCCACCGCGCATAACACTGCGCCACGGAGGCCGCCATGATATTATAAAAACATTTTTGTAATTTACCTTGTAGTGTTTAAAATCCAATCAAATTTTTTACCTTAGAAGCGAGTATTTGAAAACTTTATCAATCAAACAAAGCATGTCCCGAATCTGCTGTTACGCGAACAAAGTTACGGGGTTCGTTGGCACAAAACAAAACGCTGCCTCGTATTGATCCGCTGAGTTGATTAATCCATACGGACCGGTGCGCGCCACGGGCTATAGCAAACAACTCCACGTTCGAGCGTTCGATTAACCGTAATTTTTCAACTACCCTCGCTGCTGTAAATAAACATGTGCATTGTTTAACCTGTTTTGTAGTGCCTGTGAGATCGTTTTACCGCAAATATCAATCAAATAACCAGAGCCGTTTGTAATTAATAAACAAGTTAGCCAATAGTTGAGAAACCTATACAATTTTTACACGACTGCAAGGAAGGGTTGTTTTTTGCAAGTACATTTTATTTATATGTAAATGTACTTTATACCTTCCAAACGACTGAATGGATTTCAACAATAGTAAGTATAGTTAGATTTTGAAAATCCTTCTGTCCTTACATAGGTGTAGAAAAATGATGGATTGTAGAAATAGGCTACTCGCCTGCTGTACAAAATTATGAAGATTTTTTGCATTTAGGCAGTTTAGATGCCTAGAAACTCTAATCACATGTTTATTTGTAAAAATAATCTCGTAGTTGTAATATTGTTATAAAACAAAATTGTATTTTTATCACGTCACCGCAAACGCCAATCATAAACTGTGACGTCATTCGCTACAATGCCTCGGTTTGTGATTGGCGCTTGCG
This sequence comes from Bicyclus anynana, assembly GCF_947172395.1. Taxonomy (NCBI): domain Eukaryota; kingdom Metazoa; phylum Arthropoda; class Insecta; order Lepidoptera; family Nymphalidae; genus Bicyclus; species Bicyclus anynana. The sequence continues at coordinate 14,392,011 of NC_069094.1, read as the reverse complement.
GCGACGTGATATATCACATCACTACAAACACCAATCACGCTTTTATCTCTATGAATGACGTCACTTGCTAATGAATAATAATGATTCGGCGGCAAAAAATTTACGTAGATTATTTTCATTTATATTAAATTTTTTACTTGTTATTATTGACGGGACAAAATAAAATATAGTTTATAATACTTCCATAATTCAGATTAAACACTGCTTACAAAGAGGCAAGTAGCCTATTGACGTGAAAATAGGCATGAGCAATATTGACTCATTTCTCCAGTGTTGTGACTAACAACAAACTCGAAAGGATTCACCAAACAGAACATGAATTTAGCGCGGGTTAGAGCGCTATACTAACGCCACGCTATAGCGACGAAATTGTGTTGTACTATGACGTAATTAGCTGCCAAACAATCCTAACACCCTAACAGAGCGTTGCGTAATTAAGCCAGCTATCACTCTGTAGAATATGTCGTAATATTTACGGGACACCCTGTATATAGAACCACTTATAGGACTTGTAAATACTGTAGCACTGTTAGCAATCATAGTAGCTGCGAGATAAATGGATAGCGCAAATAATACACATTAATAGATCACTGTTGCTATCCAATTTGGTAATGTTTGCTCGAGTTAATTCAATTTTGAAACTGCGTTACCCGAGTTGTGACACTTAACTGGCGTGCGACTGTATTCGCTTTCATGAAATTGAATGATTAGTGATTGAAACTGTTATCTAGTAATTATCACATTCGATACTATACACGATCAGCTAGCCTATTCACTGTTTTGGTCTATAATATCAACGTACCTATTAAAATTAACATCAAATCAATTGACAAATTGAAATCTATAACTCGTGCGCGTTAACTTGACATAGTACAAACATCATTCGAACCAGGTGTCAAGTTAATCTGCACGAGCAGTACGTACTGTACGATATCGACCAGTATCACGGGATGACATTTGCTACATTTAATCTCAATTTCTTATATTAAGTCAATAGCAAACGTCAAAGATAGTGAATTAGTCTGCTGAGGTCACTTACGGTCAGAATAACAAAAAAAGATGTCTTATTTTTGACTTTTCTAACGTGTGAAGAGCAGAACTTCGACTTGGTTTAGTATTAAAGGGAGGTGAATAGCTAACTAGTCCAAGGTTCAATCATTACGGCGTAATTTTGACCAACAATACATCACATCTGACCGTAATAGAGATTTAATAAACATTATCAGAGAATATCTGGCATTTATAATAATACTGTACTAATACTGATAATATTATTATCGTCTATTATACGTATTTAAATAAGTAATTCTTATATCGCGTACTTCGGAAACTATGTAGGTATTAACTATTTGCATTAAATTATACGTGTATCTAACCTACCTAGGTATTTAGATAAGGTTTTGCTTTTTAAGTTTCTCTCACGCATTAAATCTCCTACCTGACCTACGGATCCTAGAGCTTATTAGAAGACTCAAAGTCACTCAGCGGGCGATCGAGTTATACTTGATGTTTTTCTGTATTTCCGATTTTATATGGGTTTTGGTGGTGGACCACTCCAGGGTTAATATAAATTGTTCATGTTTTAAGTAGTATTTTTTTAAAATTGATAGTGGACTATTTATTTTATATTATGTATAAAACAGGTGAAAATATAATATATGGGAATGAAAAAGAGGTCATAAGTTTACATCCATTTCCATTCGTACGAAGTCGCGGGCGTCCGCAAATATATGATACCTATAATACTGTTTTCTTTATTTAGATGTGGCTGAGCACGGACCGGGTTTGGCATTCGTGGCGTACCCCGAAGCGTTGCTTCAGATGCCAATACCTCAGTTTTGGTCTATCTTGTTCTTCTTCATGCTCTTCATCCTTGGGCTTGGCTGCCAGTTTGCTGGCATCGAAGCCATCAACACTGCCATTGTGGACCAATGGCCTCAACTTAGGAAGCGATACTGGATGGTAAGCTATGAGGAAATAAACCAATAATTGTTTATATATTTTTTTATTCTTTACAAATTAGCCCTTGACCACAAACTCACCTGGTAAGTGATGATGCAATCTAAGATGGAAGCAGGCTAACTTGATAGGAGTAGGATGAAAATCGATGTCAGATTCATCAAAACAGAGTTCCTCCAAATCCTAACCTCTTAACGGGAGCTTTAACTTACCGCACTGCTCCAATACGAGTTTATTTTCCAGGTAGACATGGTACAATTTTAAAATTCTAACTTTGATTTTGTCTATGCAGGTGACGGCTGGGACCTGCTTCACGTGTTTCCTTCTGGGATTGCCTATGTGCTTCAGCGGCGGAGTATTTATGTTAACGCTGCTAGATATCAACACCGCCTCCTGGGCTGTACTGTTGATTGGTATGGCTGAGGTGAGTTTGTGTTTCTGTTCACGCTGCTAAGATATATGAACACCGCCTCCTGGGCTTGTTGATTGGTATGGTATGGCTAAGGTGAGTTTGTGTTTCTGTTCACGCTGCTAAATATTAACACCTCTTCCTGGGCTATACAGTATAACTCAGGAGAGTATATATGATACTAGCAGATAACCGCAACTTTGTTTTACTTTCTATCTGTCTATATACTTCTCTGTCTCCGTGTAAATCACTCAATAAACATAGCTTTATAAAAAAAACAACCGTTAAAACAAATCGCATTTTGCCAGCTTGAGTCTGAGAGCTTGCAAATTAAATTATAACATGGACTCGTTTAAGTAATTCCAAGACAATCTTTCCGAGCTGAACTTGCCCTAAAGTATTTTGCTCAGTTCGTTGTTCCCGGGGATCTTTTTAGTCGGAGAGCGTGTGGAAATTATTCGGTGTTTGACTATTTAGATTTTTTTTTCTGCTATAAGTAAAATAACTATAAGCAGATGTGTTCAGCGATAACTTCGCTTTTCGAGTGTATTCCCCAGTAAGAATATGCCGTCTTTGTTTTAAAGGTTAGTTTTAAATAACATGCTTTCTTTTAAGCCTGATCTGATAAGTTGTAAATCAATTAGAAAAAAAAAATGAAAAATTATGTGGTGAATAGAGATGTACCTACCTACTCGTGTAAATCTTAAGATCTCGTTGTATGATTGAATGTTGTTATGAGGAAATCACACGGGTAATCATCAATCAGCTAATAAATGTAAATCAAGTAGCAGTGATTTCAAAATTAATTATTATCTATTTTTAATTAAGATAATGCTGGCAAAATTACTGGCACATGAGGTTTTAGATTTTTACATTTTTTTATTTTAGTATCACCGTCATAAAATAGCATATTTATTTAAATTTGTAAGTTAATCATTTGTAACTATTAACATTATATACATTATTAAAAGTAAACTAATCTAAAACTAACTTTTACTACCTATATATGTAATATAAATAAAAAATTAAAAAAGGAAATATATAATTTACATTTTGGATCTAATATTTTTGTGGTATTTGAAACTACTTTTTCAAAAATTTACGAATACAGAGTACGTCACTAGCTCTTTGACTACAGGTATTTTGTCCCCAATCTTTTTAGACAGGATCCAATGAATATTAATTTATTCTTATCCACCGAGTATCTCTTGCGAGGCCGCGGGTGATATGGAGTTTCTGTAAAGCACGATCATGTTTAAATCGCCTTGGCTTTAAGTAATTTGTTTGAGACACGTCTTCTCTTTGTTACTGCAATTCACTCTTATTCACGGCAATGCTCCTGGCATACGCGATTACATTTAGAGCACGTTTATTTTTTAACGTGCGTTTTGAATATCGCCGCAACTCTGCGCTCAAATTGAGCCAGGACTTAGTTATAAAAATATTTTATTTGAATACTAGTTGACGCCCGCGACTTAGTCCGCGTGGAATTTAGTTTTTCACATATTTCTCGGGAACCATGGATTTTTTTGGGATAAAAAGTAGCCTATGTATTAATCCGGACGATAATCTATCTCTGCTTCAAATTTCAGATGATTCGGTTTAGTAGTCGAGGCGTGAAAGAGTAACAAACATTCTTACCATCAAAATCATCAGGTTTTCGCGGGAATTCTTAGATTTTTTTGGGATAAAAAGTAGCTTATGTGTGTAACCCAGAGTAAAATCTACTTCCATTCTAAATTTCAACCAAATTGCTTCAGTAGTAGCGGCGTTAAAGAGTAACAAACATCTAAACAAACATACATCCATACGAACTTTCGCGTTCATAATATTAATAGGATTATTAAAAACCAATGTTTCATGTCGCGTCTGTCTGTTCTTAATAAACCCGAAAAACTACATTAGATTTTTTAAATACATAATTTGTCTAGGTTTTATTAAATCGGTTGCAATATGAGGATAATAAGTATTGTTTCAAGTGTTCAAGCCAGCGGGGAAATTTAATCATAAACACTTTCAAACATTCCATCATAATCCGCGAGATAATTAACAAAAATGTCTTGTGAGATATTTGTCTTTTAGGGATGTACAAAAAATTATGCGGTGGCACTTTATCTTCTAAAACAACTATCGAGTACAAATAAAGTTTTCACCAATTTTCTCGCAGACAAAGCCACGGGTACCCGCTTTTTTGAAAATACAATGTTAAGCCTTGAATTTAATTTAATATTATAATTTTGTAGTGCGCTGCCGTGTCTTGGAGTTACGGCATCAACCGAGCCATAAGTGACTTGGCGTCCATGAACATGAAGCTCGGCATTGTAATGCGAACGTACTGGAAAGCTACTTGGACGGCCATTGTGCCTGTTGCTAGCATGGTGAGTATAAATTAACTTTTCTATACTAATATACAGGGTGTTCAAGATGCACAGCATAATCAATTAGTCAACTACGTTCAAGAGTGTTATTTAACTCTAGAGTTATATTCTTTATGGAAAATTAATTAAAAACGTCTTAGGAACATGTGTTCTAAGATGAATATTTTTCGAGTTAATATTTCTTTTGCTTTTATACTACATATGTTTAAGAGTATTTCCCATAACTCTAGGGTTATATTTTTTATGGAAAAATTAATTAAAAACTTCTAAGGAACATGTGTTCTAAGATGAATATTTTCTGAGTTAAAAATATTTCTTTTGTAAATAGATTTTAAATTGCGTCCCATAAATCGCGTCCTCATATTATGACTTAGCCAAACTTATTCATTGATAAATGTAGAATATTTTATTGAAGTAGCATACTAGTGAAGTGTGGAGTACCAGTTTCAATATTTCGTCGATATCGACAGTCTTACCACTACGATTACGTATTTTAAAATGCAAGGATAGATGTGTGTTACATAGATGGAATTTGAATTACTTTGTATGAAAACATTAAAACTTAAAAGTTAGAGGCCGGATTCGAATCTAAGGCCTCCGAATCGAAGACAAAGGTCATATCCACTGGGCTATCATGGCACTGGTCGACTCGACTTCTCTATAAACCACCGATACCCAAAGTGGTCCCAGGTGGAACCCCCTACGGAAGATTCGGCGGGGAAGTAGCTATCAAAAATTAAAGTTGGCCTAAATAACTTATTCCCTGGACAATTTTACTTTTTGACATCCACTCACAGCATAACCAATTAGTCAACTACGTAATCAATTCTCACTTTTTTTTTGAAAAATTTCGTAATTTTTGCGGAATTTTGGATAGAAATTTAGCAAAGGGTCCAATGATAACAGTTAAATTAGAAAGTGGTCTATAAGAAAAAAATGTTTGAGAACCTCTGCTCTAAACTGTAATTAATATAATCACGTTGTTTTACAGAGTGTCTTAATATTCGTGTTCCTAAACTGGACGGCACCGGCCTACGAGGACTACATATTTCCCTTATTTGCCGAGCTGCTTGGATGGGCTATTGGACTGTCCACTCTTGTATTCTTTCCTGTTGGTATTGGCTGGGCCTTTTATAAAGGATACGTAAGTTTATCAATCTATTTTCACATCATATTAAAAATCTGTACAATTATCTTTTATTACTCGCTTTATATTAGCTTCACTTGTAACTATGTGTGTAAGAAAATCTTGGAATCTTAATTTGACCCACTTCCCGGTCTTCGATTAGGATGAAATTTTGCACACGCTCTGAGTTGTGATGACAATACATGACTAGGTAAGAAACGTCATTACAAATCCAATATGGAGGCCTCCTCAAGATGGCGAACAGGCTGTTTGAATGATATGAATATCAATTGAAAAGGTTTAACATACTGGTTAACATTCATTAATCTATTACTCGGTGAAGATGTAGCTTAAGGATGGTAGAAAAATTTACAAAGAGATTTTTTTACAACCTTAATAACTGACAAACTTTACCTCTATATAATATTAGTATAGATCTGTTGAGTTACCTTTTACATTGAATTACGAACACCTACTAGTTTTTTTTTTTATAATACAATATGCTCGTATTCACAATCCGCTAAATAAGGCAAAAAAGCAGTATGGCCATACCACCCTTTTCTCTAAACAATTCAAGTCATTTTCGACCTCTAAAACTAGAAGCCTGAACTGGAAGTATTCAATATATATGTTGTGTTAATTCACAGAGTGGCAAAGATTTGTTCACACCAACACCGCTATGGAAGCCAGCAGGTAAGATAGAGCCAACGCCTGACACGATTCTGACCAACGGTGGGTCGCCCGCTGAATATGACAATATTGCTTACATATCTTGAAATTGGATCAAGTTGATATGGAATTGCACAATTAGGAGGAAATAATATAGACGTAACTTGTATTCGGAAGATATGGATTTTATGGGAAACGTATCTTTTAAAATAAAACCAAAAAACGATCTTGAATTCATTTGTAAAAGAAGAATTCTTTAAGGGGCATTCCATTTTTTTAGTTATTGTATCAGTAAATACTATTAGTACTAAGAAGGTTTAAACGAGAGTTATGAGGTAGAAGGAACAAAAAGATTTTAACAAATATTACGGGTATGTTAGATACGTTTAAATAGCATGTCCAGTATTATGATATAAAAACTGAAGTATAACTAATCTATTGCTAAACGAGCTTACAATGACAGTGTTATGCTTAGATATAATTTATAAAATACCTATATTAATAATTTAATTGGATTTATATGTATAAACTACACCCTGTCTTGTAAATTTTTAACCAATAAAGTGACTATGACTATTATAAAGTTAGTAATTTACTACTACTAAATTTAGTAAATCTCGCATTTTACTATTATTTAAACTGTCATGAAATAAACGAATATTGTTTTGTTGTTGTATTTTATAATTGTTGCACGTTAATTTTAAATAAAATCTGTAAATAATAATTTATTGTTTTTCTTATTCTTGACCGCATTTTTTAGTTTTATTTATAACGTTTTGAACAAAAGTGCCAATAGCATATTTTTTTACAATTCGTCTATTTACTATATATAATACAAGATAATCATGTCTGATGGTAAATAATGACGCCGCTTAAAAGCTAAAGTGGAACGCGCTTGCCTAGAAGGCGTCTATTAAGTTTTGACGAAGACACATTTCTAGGTGGTAGCGAAACGGAAGCAGAAATCCGCAAAAATACGCTACCAATGAAGAATTATAGCGTTCTCAGGATATTGACAACGGATGTGTGCAAATTAATGCAACACATAGATCAAAGTTTTTTTTTTATTCTTTACCAGTTAGCCCTTGACTACAATCTCACCTGATGGTAAGTGATGATGCAGTCAGTCTAAGACGGAAGCAGGCTAACTTGTTAGGAGGAGAATGAAAATCCACACCCCTTTTCGGTTTCTACACGACATCGTACCGGAACGCTAAATCGCTTGGCGGTACGTCTTTGCCGGTAGGGTGGTAACTAGCCACGGCCGAAGCATCCCACCAGCCAGACCTGGACCAATTAAAAAAAATCTCAATCGGCCAAATCGGAGATCGAACCCAGGACCTCCGTCTTGTAAATCCACCGCGCATATCACTGCGCCACGGAGGTCGTCAAAGTGGTCAAGAAGATAAGAATCCTAGTGCGGAGATCACAAATAATCATAATCACAAAGTAATGTATTTTACTGGTCATTTTTAACAGTTATGTCAACTGTTTTATATACTTTATTGCAACAAATCAGCATCATGATCCGGAGTGCGGAACTTTGAAAAGCTTTCCAAAAGAGTGCTAAATATAAACAATGCCAAAGTTGTCGAGTCTTAATGCCTACGTCAGAACAAATTTGCACCTGCTCCGCAAACTTCCAGCCTTACATTTCTTACTCTGAATTTCAGTCAGATGCAATTTGCAAAGTTTACGGTCGTTATTTTTGCTCATAACTTATTTGTTTGTGTTTGAATTAAGTATTTTTTTTTTATTTCGACGACAGGTTGACCTGATTGCGATCTTATATGAAAATATATTTTCTTGGCAATTCAATGCATTGCCAGTTACCGCAGTTTGTATAATAAAGAAGCTTGACGTCGCACTCAAAAGATATAGCCCAGTCAAATAAAGAAATTAAAGTGTTCAACTTCAGAATGAGAGATTCTGTATGCACCGTCATTTTGGTGTTCTAAAAGTTTTCTCTTTTTCTTTTATTCTTTACAAGTTAGCCCTTGACTACAATCTCACCTGATGGTAAGTGATGATGCAATCTAAGATGGAAGCGGGCTAACTTGGTTGGAGTAGGATGAAACTCCACACTCCTTTCGGTTTCCACACGACATGGTACCGGAACGCTAAATCGCTTGGCGGTACGTCTTTTTCGGTAGGGTGGTAACTAGCCACGGCCGAAGCCTCCCAGCAGCCAGACCTGGACCAACTAAAAAAATCTCAATCGGCCCAGCTGAGGATCGAACCCAGGACCTCCGTCTTGCAAATAAACCGCGCATACCACTGCGCCACGGAGGCCGTTTTCTCAAAATTCTTATAAAACTTGTGTCTGCATCGTAAGCTGTTATTGTTTTTATTTAAGTTATTTAAGATCACAAGAATAAGTTTAACGCGATTATGTAGCTTCAATGATTCTTGCATTTATTATTCAAATTATACAGTAGGTACCAAAGTCACCGACATAGCTCAACAAGTTGCGAAGCTCAACATAGTTCGATTAGCCGATGGACGTTGGGGTCCCAAAGTGCTGGAATGGCGACCCCGCACCAGTAAGGGCAGTGTTGGCCGACCCCCCACCAGGTGGATTGACGACATCAAGCAAGTCGCAGTGATTCGCTGAATGCAGGTGGCTCAGTATCGTACTGTTTGGAAGTCCCTACAAAAGGCCTATGTCCTGCAGTGGACGTCCATCGGCTGATATGATGTTGATGATGACAGTAGATATAAATATTTGCAACAAGTTGTTGTATTGCAAAATTTTCACACATTTTGTTATTTTGTGATCGTTCTAATATTTTTTTTATTACCTACTTACTCGTATTATAAAAATCGACGTGCAAAATGGAGTAAAATAACAGTAGAGCAAGGCACTGTGACTATGCACACTTTTTTATGGGCGTTAAAAAGCGTTCAAATCAATACTTCTTTACTTTATAAAGATAAAAAGTTTGTTTGTTTGATTGAACGCGCTAATCTCAGGAGCCACTGGTTCGATTTGAAGAATTCTTTCAGTGTTAGATAGCCCATTTATCTAGGAAGACTATAGGCTATATATTATCCCTGTCTTCCTACGGGAACGGGGACCACGCGGGTAAAACCGCGCGGCGTCTGCTTTTAGAATAAAAAGTTAAGAACGTCTATTTCCAACACCCAAAATTAAAAATGCAACACAGGTCGAAAAAAGCGTCGCGTTTGTAAAACACTGACGTAAATACATAATAAAAACATAATTATACTTGGAATAGCATTTGTTCTATTTTGTCATAGTAAACAAAATGTTCAATGTGTATAAAAATCACGTTCTTAAAGTCTAGAGTTAACAATCTATTAGTAATCAGGAGTCAACGCAAAACGCCTTGGGCCTTTAACGCCTTGTTCACAGTTCCTACAAAGCGGATTACGTGGATTTTGTGTACGTTTATTTTCGTCACTAGATTTACTCTACGCTAAATAATACAAAAATGTGATGAGGGTGCAAAAATAAAGGTACCTACGTCCACGTAGCAGAAAATAAAATAAAAAGAAATCTTGCCTCATAGTAAGCAATGTATTCCTAAATATACCAGATAGGTAGTTAATGGTAGTCACTATTCAAAGTCACTATGTATAAAGAATTTTGAAACTACATTACAAATAATGTTAGGTTTGACCCTTCTGCGCCTGAAACATTTATATTTATAGATTTGAAAATTGATTTCAATGCTGGATAGCCTGGATAATAATAATAATAATAATAATAATTTTACGCATACAAAATAGCAGAGTAAAGCTAGTAAAATCATCATATCAACCAATATTGGGCTCACTGCTGAGCTCGAGTCTCCTCTCAGAATGAGAGGGATTAGGCCATTAGTCCACCACGCTGGCCCAATGCGGATTGGCTGACTTCACACACGCAGAAAATTGAGAAAATTCTCCGGTGTGCAGGTTTCCTCACGATGTTTTTCCTTCACCGTTTGAGACGCATGATATTTAATCTCTTAAAATGCACACAACTGAAAAGTTGGTGGTGCATGCCCCGGACCGGAATCGAACCCACGCCCTCCGAAACCGGAGGCTATCACGGCTCTCGGCTAATAAAATTTAAAACCATTGAATCCAACTTAAGACCAAACCCAGAACTCTCCGAAAATAGAACCAAGATCCTCACCCATACCGCAATACTCCATTGGGCGAACAATCAAAAACAAACACTGTGTATTTTGACCGAAATTACCGAACATCGCGTGTCGTATAATTTATGGCACGATAACTCTTTTACGAGAGGCTTTCACGATCGTTACTGCTCGACGTTTGTTTCATAATTAAAATTTTGGCCCATTCATTATTATTTTGTTAACGTTAACTCTTTTTAATGGCTATTTAAAGGCGAAAATATTTTAAGCAGATAAATCAACTTAAATGTTGAAATAAAAACTCTGGTAATTTCAGTTTTTAGCTACGTAAATTATACACTATAATAATTTGAAACTGAATTTTACTAAGGTTTTTAATATAAATTTAAACGTCAAATGTAACGTTATGATGAAGACAACTTTACGTCAAAAATTTTAGAAAATTGTCCTAACAAAACCATGATTACCTTCTCAACTAATAAGAAAATTCAGTACTTATTGAAAAAAAATAAACTAAAGATAGTGTCTCTAAGATTGCTTATTATCATTATAAAATGCATCATTATCATTATGGGTATATTTGGCTCACTGCTGAGCTCGAGTCACCTCTCAGAATGAGTGGGGTTAAGCCAATAATCTGCCACGCTGGCCCAATGCGGATTGGCAAACTTCACACACGCAGAAAATTAAGAAAACGCAGGTTTCCTCACGATGTTTTCCTTCACCGTATGAGACACGTGATATTTAATTTCTTAAAATGCACACAACTGAAAAGGATTCAAACCCACAACCTCCGGAATCGGAAGCAGAGGTCATATCCACTGGGCTATCGCGGCTCAATATAACTTGCACAATTACTTTTTATTTATTACTCTACGAATAAATAGTAATAATAAATAGACTCTGAAAAGAAACCCTTCTCCGCCGAGAGTCGAGACATAGTTCTCTGTAATAAAACACTCCCCGGTATGAAACAGATCTTGTTAATTATATTTTCAGCGTCCAAGTTTATCAAAAGGCTGAGATGAGAATGAGGGAAGTTAGCGCTATTTATAAAGTAACAGGTGCTAGTTAATGTTCTTTAAGTCTTAAGCTCTTTAAGTCTCCTTTATTATCTATGATCAACAGAGTGAGTCTTTTTTCTAACCCTATTATTGGACCGAGTTTTTTTATAACTAACTGATAGTCCAGTGGATATGACCTCTGCCTCCGATTCCAAAAAGGTGTGGGTTCGAATCCAGTCCGCGGCATGCACCTCCAACTTCTCAGTTGTGTGTTTTAAGAAATTAAATACCACGTGTCTTAAACGGTGCAGGAAAAACATCGTGAGGAAACCTGCATACCAGAGAATTTTCTTAATTCACTGCGTGTGTGAAGTCTGTCAATCCGCATTGGGCCGCAACCTTGGCTGAGTTTGTTGTGGGTTCATCTCGGACCAAGGCGCGTTTGGGACCCCTCGTAACTTTAATTTAAAGTTTTCGACTATTATTACCATCATTAGAATAAATTAAATTATGACAATCTTGACCTTTCAAAAGTGCTTGTAAACTAAGCCTAATTGAAATAAATGAATTTTGAATTTGGAATACGACATAATAGATTTAGATGAAATTTTCAAAACTAGGTAGCTTGTGGTTTAATACACTATGAACTAGTTTTCAGTGAGTTTTGTTTGATAAAGTTGCTAACGAAATAAATTTTACATTTCACCGATATACGACCGAAACGACCCATAACTTGGTTAAGTTTGATGTGTCCCTTTTTACCCACTACGGTGAAGCTAATAGGAAAGTTTATGATTTTGAAAAAATACATGTTTAAGTTTAGATTACTATTAATAATTTGGTAATACGCATTATCAATACTAAATACATATAAAAGAAAAAAACGTGTCTGTGAATTCAAGGAACTGTGTTTTCTCTTGTGCTTAAAATTATTTACACGTTATAAAGCACAAACGAACTTTTTTGAAAATTTTTGTCTGTCTATTTATCTAGACTTATCTCTAGAACATTTAAATTTATTTTAATAGACCTTTCACTGGAAAGATACATAGGAAGTTATAGGCCATTTTTTGGTAAAATTTCTAAGTTTTCAAAAAAAAACTGAATTTCACGTAGATGTCGTCCGATTGCCCGATGAATATTTTTTTTACGTTCAGTTTAAGCAGAATTTCATTTTGTAATTAACTTCTTTTTAAATATTAGTTAATTAAAGTGAACATTCTATTTCTGAATATAGCAGCGAATCAAATCAAGATAATCTCTATTCAGGAGGCGATCACAAGTGATTTTACATCACGAAAGACATTTCAGCTGACTCACTCCGATCAATCAAGTTGCGCTGTAGTATCACCATTGTAATTTATACAAAATGACAAAACCTTATACTTTTTGTTGTCCTACATTATCCTAATTCCTACTATTATTATAAAGGCGAAAGTTTGTATGGATGTTTGGATGTATGTTTGTTTGGTTGTTTGATACTCTTTAACGCCGCTACTGAAGCGATTTGGCTGAAAGGACAATGCCAGACAATGTATAGAAGTTTAACCCACTAAAAGAAATTAATTTGCAACAATATATTATATATCATTTTATTGGATTTTTTGTACTATTAAACAAATATTACTTTTTAACCCTTTATAACTAGGGGTATTAAAATACATTAAAACAGGCTTGAATTTATTATTTTTAAATTACACCGAGGTGTCTATAACGTGTTTTGACAATTTGATAGTGTTACGACAGTTTATTTTAACATTTTGACTTTTTTGTATAACATTGCTCTAGATTCTCTAGATTAAAATGGAATAAAAACGCTTCGAAGGGCTCGAACCCAAGGTCGAAATAAGGTTTTTAAAAAATAAGTATTGCCATGTCTGCAACGAGGAAATAACGAAATGGATTTAATTACTTTTTTTGGCAGATTTTTATTCCGTAGTTTAGCAGTAAAAATGGTTTATTAAAAAACAATTATTTCAAAATTGGATATATTTAGTACATTTACATTTTCCGCAAAATGAGTTGAGTTAGGACTGGGTCAGGATCTGGCATTCTCCTTTGTATACCGACAAAAAACTTACCACCAGCGATGATCGTAAGCGATTTAGTGTTCCGGTACGATGTCGTTTAATAACCGAAAGGTGTGTGGATTTTCATCTTCCTCCTAATAAATTAGCCCACTTCCAACTTAAATTGCATCATTATTTATCATCAGATGAGATTTTTATCAAAAGCTTATTTGTAAAGAATAAAAAAATGGTTTGCTAAATGTATTATTATTAAAAAATATGCCCCTAGTAGAGAACTTCGTACAAGTGAAATTTAGTTCTTTCCTGTAAAAATCTATGTGTTAATCCAGGATATAATCTATCTTCATCCCAAATTTCAGCTTAATCGGTTTAATAGTCAAGACGCTAAAGTGTAACAAACATACAATAGGATAAATACAATAGGATAAATCTCTGTAGCTCCGAAATTAATAATCACAGATACCCTGTTATTTCTACAACACTGTTTTACTAATAACATGAACTTATTAATAATACACTTCATCATTATCAACCCATATTCGGCTCACTGCTGAGCTCGAGTCTCCTCTCAGAATGAGAGGGGTTATGCCAAATAGTCCACCACGCTGCCTCATCAACCCATATTCGGCTCACTGCTGAGCTCGAGTCTCCTCTCAGAATGAGAGGGGTTAGGCCAATAGTCCACCACGCTGGCCCAATGCGGATTGGCAGACTTCACACACGCAGAGAATTAAGATAATTCTCTGGTATGCAGGTTTCCTCACGATGTTTTCCTTCACCGATTGAGACACGTGATATTTAATTTCTTAAAATGCACACAACTGAAAAGTTGGAGGTGCATGCCCCGGACCGGATTCGAACCCACACCCTCCGGAATCGGAGGCAGAGGTCATATCCACTGGGCTATCACAGCTCTTGCACTGTAAGAGCTGTGATAGCCCACCACGCTGGCCCAATGCGAATTGGCCGACTTCACATACGCAGAGAATTAAGAAAATTCTCTGGTATGCAGGTTTCTACACGATGTTTTTCCTTCACCATTTGAAACACGTGATATTTAATTTCCTAAAAAACACAACTGAAAAGTTGGAGGTGCATGCCCCGGACCGGATTCGAGCCCACAACCTCCGGAATCGGAGGCAGAGGTCATATCCACTGGGATATAACGGCTCACTGTCATCATCCCTATTAAAATGTTCTGAACAAAAATACAACATTTTGTTTCAATAAATAGAAAGTGGTATTTTGCTTATGTTTATTCCTATAATCCTGCATTATAACATGGTGACATGGCCACAGTATGAAACTTGCGTGTCGACCTTGTCTTTACACAATTTTCTTACATCGCTTTAGGTTTATTGCCAACTGGGGAGTGATTTAATAGGCAGTTTTGTATTTCATACAAATTAGAAAAAAAAGAACAAATACTAGCGCTCATACTCATAAAATATAGGCAGAATATTATTTACTTTTGTACGAGTATACTAGAAACCCGTCCCGACTTTTATCGGGCGGCCAATCTGCAGTTAATTATATAGGTACTTAATAAAACAGGCGAGATAGCCCAGTGGATATGACCTGTGCCTTCAATTCGGAGGGCGTAGGTTCGAATTAAGGTACCTATGCACCTCTAATTTTTCAGTTATGTGAATTTCAATAAGAAATTAAAAATTACATGTGTCTCCATCGGCGAAAGAAAAACATAGTGAGGAAACTTGCATAGCTAAGAATTTTCTTGATTCTCTACGTTTGTGAAGTCAGACTTCAATACATTCTAGTTAGTAAATTTTCTGTCGATGCTTTCAATATAATTGGTATGCTTTTTGAGAATGTGTGTTAAAACAGTAATATAAACATGTGATATATATATATTTTTGAAATGGTTTTTTTATGACCTTTCAATTGATACCCATATTGTTAGATTAAGGTAAAAAAAATACCTTCCATCTGACGGAGTCGGGTAAAAAGAAGCTATTGGCGACAAATAGAGTTATTACTCGCTCGTTATAAGATGTACTCCTTCCAGCCACTCTGGAGTGATGATCATTGCTTGGATCAACTATCAAAGTTGATAAATTTGCTACGTATCCTGACGGAATGCATACCTCGTCAGAACACGAATTTCAATCACTTAACTCACAAATAACATTCAGACACGAAAAATTTATACCTAATAATGCGAAAATTGCTCAAAAGTACTCGTTTTAAACGAGTAGCTTACACGGTATTTATTTTTCGCTTCTCTTTGTTTATGTTAGGGGTGCATGACCGTTTGACGTACACTTTGAGCTGGAGTGAGTTGAGTGTGCAAAAAATTGAACATTATTTTTATTAGCGTTTAATTTCGAAATATCTAAAAGACCGAACTGCTCCGTGTTTATTTTTTAGAATTAATAAAAAGATTATAAAATATGTTTTCTTAGTTTTTTTTTCATTATTATTGATCATACTGTTTGTTTAATAATTTATTACAATTTTCAATGTACCACCATCTGTTATGAAATAATCATTTCAAGCTGTGTTTTGTTTAAAGAAATTTCGTCTGCGTCATCGATTCAGAACGAATGATCTATCAAGTCTAAATCTTTTAACTTCTTCACACTCTATCTATACAAGCTTTGAACCTTGTTATCAACATCATAATTAGCGACCCATTTTCGGCTCACTGTTGAGCACGAGTTTCTTCTCAGAATTATTGAGATTGGGTCACGCCAGACTTAACACAAGTAGAGACTTTTTCAGGTATGAAGAGAACCTCACGATGCTTTTCCGTTTAAAACAAAAAAAAAATCTTAAAATGCACATAACTGAAATTTTGGAGGTGCATGCCCCGGACCGGATCCGAATGCGCCCTCCGAGTCAAAGGCAGAGGTCAGTCCACTGAGCTATCAAGTCTCTACTGAACCTTGTGACGAGTAAAAATTGTACTGTTGAACTGCTTAACTTTATTGAGGATTCCTTGTTTTTTGGCTGCTATTTTGGCTATAGACTTGATATATTTTCTGAAATTGAGGTTGGATAAGAATAAGATACCTATGAGCTCAAAGATTACATTAGATCCATCTTCCTAATATCTAATTAGTTAGGTTATCCGCGAAAATAGTAATTATTCCGTTTGACGTGAAACCGAGCCGCGGGAGCCCCTCTATCATCAGGAATTAAGAGATAATGCCGCCCTCACTCACCCTCCGACGGTAATGTGATAATCCCCTGCGTGCACCTTTCCCTCATCAACTAAGCAAATTATATTATTTATTTTTGAAATGATAACTTCATATGGGAAAGTAAACCACTTCGTAACTTAACGCAATACGATGCCACTCTATCTGGCTTCACTTTCTCTCACGCATATGGCAGCAGATTTAAGTTATCGCTTCTGTCGAGCGTCCCGAGACGCACGTTTTTTTTTTATTTACATTATACTTGTAAACCACAAAACAAGAAATATACTTATTATTAGCTGAAACACTGAACATAAAGCGCTTAAGCGTAATATTCGTGGAAAAACTTCCAAAGGCTACGAAAATACTATTTATGGTCAAACTTTAAGAGTTTCCGATGAAAGTTGCCATAAGCCCTCATTCGCACGAGAGTTTTTCTAACGAACGTTAAAAAGCGTTCAAATATAGTACCATGTTAAATGAAGGTCTATTTCCAACGTCCATAATTGAAAATGCAACACTGCTCGAAAAAAGCATCGCGTTTAAATACGCTGTCGTGTGAACTTACACTTGGGAATGCATTTGTTGTATTAGGGCGCATTATTAACGTCCATTAAAAAAACTCTCGTGCGAATGAAGACTTCAGCTAAGCGTCTGACAACTGGTGACGAAATTTTTCAAGCTATTTTGTTTAAATTACAAAATAATACCTACATTTTATTATTTTACAATTGAGGGTCTACTGTTATCCTTGATAACTGCTACCTCTAAGCTACCACTGTCCAAACTTCGTAGTTGGCTAGTAGGTAACCCATGGCAAGAGCATCATCATCATCATCATCATCATCATCAACAGCCAATAAACGTCCACTGCTGGACATACGCCTCTTGCATGGACCTCCAAACAAAACGGTCTCGAGCCGCCAGCAACAGCTCTCCGCTTGATGTCCCCTGTCCACATAGTGGGGGGTCGTCCAACAATACGCGGTGCGGGGTAGGCTATACCCTATCCAATACCAATTTCTATACCCAACACGTAATAGTTACCACAATTTCATTTAAAAAATAGTTTTAGTCACAAAACGCAATTAGTATGTAAAACTAAAACAAAGGCCTGTAAACAAAATCCCCGATGCTGCATGTCGAAAATAAAATTGATAAAATTGTGCTCGAAACGAAATAAAAAAATTAAAAAAAATAGATGGTGCTCAAAAATATCTATAAAAAAATATATGCACTTTCAAAATACGAATCTTTATTTATGTGTGTTGTTTTATCGTATGATATGGAATTACTATGTTGTAGCATCAAAAATTCGTAGAGGAATTCGTATAACGTTTATTATTTTTTTCGTAATTGGTTTCATGACCGTAAAACAGATTTAGGTATTAGTAGAACAGAAGAGTTTTTTCATTGAAATGAATTGCAATTCATACTCTTAGCAGACTCAGAAGTGGATTACAAAAAATAACACAAAAAACAACAGGACAACTTAATTACACATATCAAACTGCAACCGAAACCCTAGAATGGTAGAGAATTACCTTGAGTGGAGTCATAAACTTGTGATCGTTGTATGAAGGGTTAAAGACGTCTTTGACAGTTAACTAACACTCCCCTTTTCCCTTCAACTCACTCTGCCCGCCTATCCCAAGTAACCCATAAAGAATTACATAACAAGAAATGTGGACGGTTTGAACGCCACGAGCATACTGAACACGAGCACGTTAAATCGCAAGTCGTTCCCGCTAACCGATCGGTACCCCTCTCTAACTCCCTAGTCTTTACGGAAACAAATCGCGCCACCTAGCGTCGGCACGAGCCAACATGAGATTGAGCGATGTGATATCCGCCTCAGACTATTATTTCCTACACGGCCTTTCCTGACAGGAAGACGTTCTCGTGTGCCATTTGACTGGTCATCATTTATTGTGATGAATTGACATCTTCCTACTTTTTTGAAGTCGTTTAAAAAAGGACAGCTATTTTGGAGTAAGAAGTAGTAAAGTGGCCATTGGATATCGCTTCGTCCTTTTAAAATCACCTCAAAGGAATTTTCCAATATCACTGAATTGTGAATTGGTCTCTTTTAAGCTACTGTTACACATGTTCATTTCAAGCATGTAAGCATGCTTCTATTAAGCAGTTGCTACTTATTAGCATGTGTATCGTAACATTGCTAATAATGACCATGCTTATTTCGAGCTTGCTCAAGAATCAACAGTAGTGCGATTTATGAGCATGCTACTTGCTGCGCGGGTGGAAGGGAGCGTGCTTGTAGCGCGTCCGAACAGGTTTGCTTATTGAGTATGCTAGTCGGTCGGTCAGCATTGCTATTCTGTATTCTCTTCACCTTCATGTCTCCTTGTCTAACACGATACTATATACTATAGACAGAGAGCGATAGATACAAATTAGCATGTGTAATTGGAATGTTTGCTTTGAGCATGCTTATTCAAGAGCATACTTAAAAATAGCATGCTTATTGCCAACAAATGTAAACTGATGATAAGCATGCTCGTATGGAATATACTTAATAGCACGTTTTTAGCATGCTATTTTAGAGCATGTGTAACAGTACCTTAAGTCTATACAATAATGTATCATTAATTAAAACGTAGTCTAAATAATTACCAAGTTTACATTGTTCCTTGTTGTTTATTCTCGCAAAAAAGATAAAAAAAGAAACAAAACAACAGTGTGGCACGACGAGCTTGGACATTGAAAAACACGGGACGGAAGGATGAAGACGTTGCAATTTGTTGTACAAGTTAACTCAATGTACTGACTGAGGATTTATTGTATTTGGTGCCGGACTGCGGAAGGGTTATTGTTTTGTTTCTCTTATTTTGTTCATAGAACCAGAGCCGGTGATGGCTAGACCTTTGCCATTTTATATAAAAAAAATATCAACAGACGTATTCTTTGACGTATGCTAGTTGACATATACGAAATTAAGATTCTATGTAAAAATGTCTTCCGGTGCTTACTGGTGGTTATCACCACGTTAACACACAGTAGGTAAATGACATTTTGACAATTGATTTGATGTTTATTTTAATAAGTTAATAATAAAGACCAAAATTGTAAATAGGCCAGTAGGTCAGGTTATTAGCAAACTCACAACTTTGAAGTTCTACACATACTCGTAGTGGGTACTTGTACAATGTACATGTATGTATTCTGATACTTTTAGGGTCAGTACCTACTTTAATATTAAGCCAAACTCGATGTGCAATGTTTATAAATAAAAAAAAATAAAATTATGGACATCTAGTCATTTCATACTTAATAATTATTTTAATTTACATGTTCATAAATTTAAAAAAAAAACTTGAATAATGTTGTTTAGCTTAGAACAGCTAGTTAAAGTTATTAACTGTTGAATAAAATTAAAAAAAAAGAAAAAATATCATATATTTTTTAAATAAATGACATGACGAGTATGCCCTTAAAACACAGATTCAGAGCCTAAATCGTCTAAATGCAAACATATTTTTTCATAGTAGGGAATGTATTGAACTTTTTTTAATTAAAAAAATTGTGACAACATTTCGTCTAATCATTAAACTTTTTTTTCTCGTCTTAATATTCAGCGTAATTCATTACTTTTTAAATAATTGACTTAAAGTTACCTTGATATAAAGCATTTAATCTTTCAATATACAAGTTATCTAGTAAAGAAGGTACATACTTAAGTAAAAGCCTCTAAACCAAAAAATAACAAATCGGTCGGCATATTTCATACTCGTGACATTAATAAAATATTCGCGCGAATCTGGATTCATATTGGCTGAAAGGATTCAATATGAGACTGACTGTCATCAATCGCCTTATAGAATTGACGCGGTAACACTTGCGTTTTATAGCGTACCTTTTCAGAAGGACAATTTTAATCAGACACCCTCTAACGTGAGGAGGGAGGGACATTAATAGATCGTTAAAAAAAAATCTTCGAGATCTCTGTCGTGTACTACAGCCTATCTTGATGAGCACTGTTTACCAACATCATAATCATCTTCATCATCGTCATTACTCATATTCGGCTCACTGCTGAACTTGAATCTCCTCTCAGAATGAGAGGGGATAGGCCAATAGTCCACCAGACTTCACACACGCAGAGAATTAAGAAAATTCTCTGGTATGCAGGTTTCCTCACGATGTTTTCCTTCACCGATTGAGTCACGTGATATTTAATTTCTTAAAATGCACACTATTGAAAAGTTGGAAGTGCATGCTCCGGACCAGATTCGAACCAACACCCTCCGGAATCGGAGGCAGAGGTCATATCCACTGGGCTATCACAGCTCTTACCAACAACAAAATAGAATTGAAGGTAGAAAACACATGTCATTTCATAACTAATTTTTTGATTTTGATTTTTTTGATTTTGAACTTATTTTTTTAAATTATTTTTGGTTTGGTTATAAAATATTATATAAAATATACTAACCATATCTAACTGTTCTAAGTTTATTAATCAAATTTATTTTCATTAATTTAAGAACAAGTTAATTATAATTATTATTAGGTGTGAAATGACTAGTGATTTATACCCTCATTTTTAATTTGTTTATTGGTAAACAGTACTCATCAAGAAAAGCTGTAATATAGATGGTAGTGTGTAATATAGAGGAGTCCTAAGTCCTATATTACGAAAACAAAACGTAATGTAAAAATTAAATTGTTATATTCTTAATCCTCCCCTATTATGCTCGTGAGTGGCGTGAAATATTAAAATGTAATTTGTACGCCGCGGTGTAACCGACGTAGATGTTTTGGCAGATCTTTGCTAAATTAGACTACAACGGCCTGTAATAACCAGACCTCCCTCATCTGGTTTATGGTAAATGACAAGCAGCTCATAATGCTCATGCTATAATAAGTGTGGTAGACAACAATGGACTTTGCGAACGAACTATGGTGGCTTTAGCAGGTTCATCATTATCAGCCGATGGACGTCCACTGCTCGACATAGGCCTCTTGCATGGACTTCCAAACAAAACGGTCTCGAGCTGCCAGCATCCAGCGGCTCCCTGCAACCCGCTTGATGTCTTCGGTCCACCTAGTGGGGGGTCGACCAACATTGCGCTTTCCGGTGCTGGGTCGCCATTCTAGCACCTTGGTACCCCAACGTCCATCGGCTCTACGAACTATGTGGCCTGCCAACTGGCGCTTCAGCATGTTGCAGGTTTGGAATTTGTCAAAATTGTCGAAGAATAAGTAAGAGTAAAATAAATATTTTATAATATAGGTAATATAACTTTCTAGTTTATACAAAGTGGTGCCAGGAATACGACCTTAAATTAATACACGATCGCTAACAGTCAATCAAAATACGATAAGGTGATTAAATTAATTATTGTATAATAAATAAAAAAACTAAATTTTCAAACAAAATAAATTCGGAAATAATCTAAAAAATTCACAACACTTTATAATAATATAAAACTAACCTCAAGTGACCTGTAGGTAAAACCGGCAACATCGCGTCTCCTAGTTTTAGGTTATTTGGCGGTCCGTTTGTAGTGCGTAAAGTTCTTTCATGCACTCGTAGGTACTTATCTACATAAGAATAATCACGGGCGGGCGGGAGCGCCAAAATTGAATTAATTTGTATTTTGTACGCCGCACGAGACGAGTAGATATTGTTCTTGTCACTAGATGTCATTGTTACTAATCAAAACTCACACATTTTAAACATGATAGGTATAGGTAGGTACTCGTACGTATTTACAGTACTTAGCTTAAATTTTTAAATGCTGCAAATGTTCACCATTGATTAAAAGACACATGTTACAACGTCGCGAGATATCGGTATACTCAGTAGCAGTTTCACCGAAACGTGGCATTATGTTTCAATACCAAAACACACTTCACAATAAAAAAAACTACACAAATCACAAGAAATGTTTGATTTGTATAAAACAATGCGCAAGGGTAGCAACTGGCTATAACTCACTGAGTCACTATTCAAAAGACGCCGCCCGCGCCGGGAACCAAATCTAGCAAAAACACTAAATGTATTTCTATCCTATTCCCACTTAGTAAATCTTCCAAACACCTAACCTACAGTTAGCTAAAAACAAATGATATTGAATGAAAGCCCTTATAGGCCAGGATCCGGTGAATATTTTAACAGTTGATGACTGTCAAGTTAATTTTCCGTGAGTAGCTTCGTCTTGATGAGGCGCCCAACTTTTAAATTTTCGAAAATAATTTATTTTGGTAGCTAACAGAGTTAGTAGATAACAAAAATGTCTGAGCATAGGAACGAAATAACTGACCTCGCTATTTGTAAGACAATATGGCTGATAAGTTGTATAACTATTAATTTATACAACTTTTCAGCCATATTGTCCTACAAATTCAATGTTATTTTTGCCTCATCAAGACACTCACATAAAATTAACTTGGTAGTGATCAACTGTAAAAATGTTCCCCGGATCCTGGACTATTAGTGCCCAATTGACAACGTCGCAATTTTCGTTTGTTTACATTAAAAATAGGTACAAAATTTGTGGTGCCGAATAATTATTGTAGGTAAGTATGGTAAAGATAATAAGAATTTTTATTCTTATGTGCATTAGGTCTAAATTTCAATAGGATTTTGTTTTTTGTAAGTTACCAATATTTTTTAAAACGCACATTTTAAATTGTTATTTTGGTTTATCAAGGTGAATGACCTAGTGAATTTTCGTGAGGTATTTGTAATACATTTACAGCGTGTTCAAAAATTGTTTAAGTGAAAAAATTATCCTGTGGCTAAACCGCTGCATAGAAATTAATAAATATTGCAGACTACTTACACGATATCCCATATGTGGTTGAAATTAAGGTCGTAATCGTTTCACCACTTGTATAAGTATCGATGTAGTGGTAAATAAAAGCCTCTTTTGAAATACCTCAAAAATGAGGCTGTCTGGCTGGTGCGAGACAAAGACGTACCGCCAAGCGATTTAGCGTTCCAGTACGATGTCGTGTAGAAACCGAAAGAGGTGTAGATTTTCATCCTCCTCCTAACAAGTTAGCCCGCTTCCATCTCAGATTGCATCATCACTTACAATGAGGTGAGATTGTAGTCAAGGGCTTACCTACTTGTAAAGAATAAAAAAAGAAAGAATGAAAAATGCGTTTATTTCAAAATTATGCCACACATCACAATATCTCCAGTACACCATGACATCCAGGACAATACCCTGCGATGTGTGGCATAACCCAGAAAATGGCCGCAGCTCAGCATAATGCTACGTGACCAATTGAATTAGGACACGTACGCTGATTTTCAGCTGAATGAAAAACATATTCATAAGAGCCGTGATAGTCCAGTGGATATGACCTCTGCCTCCGATTCCGGATGGCATGGGTTCGAATCCGGTCCGGGGCATGCACTTCCAACTTTTCAGTTGTGTGCATTTTAAGAAATTAAATATCACGTGTCTCAATCGGTGAAGGAAAACATCGTGAGGAAACCTGCATACCAGAGAATTTTCTCAATTCTCTGCGTGTGTGAAGTCTGCCAATCCGCATTGGGCCAGTGTGGTGGACCATTGGCCTTACCCCTTTAATTCTGAGAGGAGACTCGAGCTCAACAGTGAGCCGAATATGGGTTGATGCCTCGAATTCATATGTGCAAGGCTTTCGTAGAAACTAATCTATCTGAAGTTTCATTAAAATAATAAAACTAGATGCACCTAGCTAAGCTCTCTTTAGACAACAACATGCGGATGTTATATCTGCGCATATGCTGAGCGGCATCCAAACAAACGAAATGAATAACGTTATCTGACGTGGCTCACATAAGAAGCCCGTAACAATGGATTGGATTCCTTTTGTCTTTATCCACCATGAAATATCGGTTTGATAGATTCTGTTCCGAGCCAATGTTAAATTATTATTTGGGCTACGTATTAACATACCTAGTAGTGTTTCTAGTTAGTTGCTGACTATTTATAATATACTAGCAGACGCCCGCGACTTCGCCCGCGTGGAATTCAGTTTTTTATGGATCGAATGGAAAACAATTTTCCGGAATGAAAAATGTGAGCCGTCACAGGACGCCTGGCAGATGTGAAACATCGTCATTATTTTGTAAAAAACAAACAACACTGTATACTACGGAGTATAGATTATAGGTATCCGAGCTTAGTGTAGCGAGAGAGATGGCTTAACGCCGGATCGAGTGGGAGAGAATCGCACAGTTGATTGCGCATGGCGACGCGTCGCCACACCGCACGCATTACTGCATATGGACTGTATATATATATATACTTGCAGAATATATTACTTCCGTTTACTGGGTTGTGCCACACATCGCAGGATATTTTTAAAGAACAAATTGTGTTGTGTGGCATAATTCACTAATAAAGCTTTTTTCTTTCTTCTTTCTTTCAGAAAAATGAAAAAGAAAATTGTGATAGGAACTAAATATGTCATAATGATAAAATAAAATATTACGATTTTTTATCCAGATAACTATGACTATTTATTGAATAAACATTTATTTTCATTAAATAAAAAAAATACGAATTTATTTGAAATTGTGACTACCGGATCGAGTGGGAGAGAATCACACAGTCGATTACGCATGGGGACACCGTACTTACTATTTCTTATAGACTGTATACCATCTTACAGCGTAGCGACGCGTCGCCACAGCAAGCGTCGCCACGCCAATCGGTTTTACGTGCGGCTATAGATGTTTCACATCAAAAGTGGCCTATGTGTAAAATCTATATCTTATAGAAGCGAAATCGCTTCAGTAGCCGCAGCGTAAAGGAGGAACAGACATACTTACCTACATAATACACACATTATTTTTATTAATTAGGTTTAAGATAGTTAAGAAGAGGAATACTTAAGAGCTTAAAAACGCTAAAGAGCACAAAGAAAAAAGTCTTTGTTAATTATTTCTCAAGTAAATAAATAAAAAAATTAAAAAAATGTGATAGAGCTCATCGAGAAAAGTAATATTGTTATGCTTATTTTGCCGCTCTGCAGACTTATTCTTTATAGTAATAACTAGTTGCCTCGACAAACGTTAAAAATTCTTTGTTAAGTACAAAAATCATGATTTTAATTTTTTTCTTTCCTTCGTAAACTTTCAAACTTCAACGGACAACCGAGTTATTAAAAATTACTCAATTCAGTCCTTTTTTCAAGATAGCGGAAAGTGCACAGGAAATCTCGGTCAAGAATTTGAAGTTTCAAAAAGCTTTTCTAGGCTATACGTCACGACATATATTTTCTACGTCATATCCAAAATTCAACTTTCTCGGTTACGTGGTTACGAGTATTTTGATTCCAAATGCAAATAATCCAATAGTAACTGAACATCTAGCAACAACGTGAACAAACAACAAAAACAAAAATATTTTCGATAAGCCCGTAGAGAAATAAGTAATACGTAAAATTTACATAAAAAAACAACGAATATAAATAAAGATCGGAACTATTTTGAAAGCGACCATACATTTTTATATAGCCTCTGAGGGTCATAAATTACAAAAGCTATTTATTTTCCAATTATTTTCTTTTTTTAGTAACGGAGCGTGCTACTTACGAATGCATTATTTTCGAATTTTGTTTTATTTTGCACTTAATTTTGGAGAAACAATCCTAAGCTTAGATTAGCTTAGTAATTGTAGGAACCTCATAAAAGTGTATTCACACTTTCATGAGTTTTTCTTATTTGTAGAAATAAACATACAAACATTAGACATTGACATAAAAAGGACATGGCCGAAAAATGACATTGCGTTTACACGTACTTAGCTAGTGTATTTATATAATAAAAATAGAAAGATGAATTAACACATAATTCTTAACCTCTCTGAACTTCTCAGTTTTTATTTAAAAATAAAAAGATTGCAATATGAATTCGTCCACATCCAATGCTTCTGTCCAAAGTATACTCGCGCTAATTTTAAGAACTACTGGTCCGATTTGAAAAATTCTTTCAGTGTTAAATAGCCCATTTATCGAGGAAGGTTATGGCATATATATAATCCCCGTATTCTTACGGGAACGGGAACCAGGCGGGTTAAACCGCGCGGCGTCAGCTAGTAATCAAAATAAAATCCATACCATGCCTAAAGGACTTAGGTGTAGTATCGTGTAAATAACTACATACACATCAATTATTTTATATGTTTATACGTCTGGTTATATAGAGAGCAACCAATTCATGATATTAATGAAGCACTAAAAACCTTTTAAAAAAATAATGTGATTTAAACAAGCTCATAGGTATTTTAGCACTGTACTGCTAAACATGTAACAATTATTTGTAGGTAGGCTTTATAGATAATAATAAACGAAGATGTACCTACCTTTTTTTTGCCACATAGAGATCTACAGGTAGGTAACGTACTACACCGCTAAATCGCTTGGGGATACGTCTCGTCGTCTCAATAATTAGCCACTACTAATACACCTATCTACCACCAGATCAGAACTTCAGGCCTATTTTGTATATACATTTTAGTGGTTTTAGTAGGTCACATTTTCAGCGGTGGATATTTTTCTCGGTGTACAATTCTGAATAATTCGATAAAAATGTGGCCTACTATTACTTAATCCATGTCAGGTTACCGTAATAATTCTCAACATGATATTGTGAAGCGTCATAAGTGCTTTACTATCAGAATAATTATTTATTTATACTATAAATAAATAATTATTGTTACTTATAAATCTTGCAATACCTAGAGCTCGTCATTATTTGGAAGACGAGCCTACGACAGTCAGCGGCCAGCGAGCCAGCGCGGTTCACCATTTTGCAATGCAACATAGTACATAGTCCAGTAATTTTAGGCATTTTATACCCCAATCTGGGGAAAAATTCCTAGTGAGCTGAATTTTTGTATACACCTTTATTACGGCGTTATTATGAAGTTCTGAAAAATCGACATCGATATCGTGCCGGCTAAAAAAATTACAGAGGTCAAAAGGTCACGAAAATCAGTTTTTTGCAAATATTTCGCGACCTATTGCTTGGACGTCAATAGAGGTCATTATAAAAATTGTTCCTCATAAAATTGTCTACAAAAAATGTCTCTTATAGTTTTTCTGTAAAATTAACGGTTTTCCGATCATAGCGCTGAGAAAGCGGCAAGAATGCACTCACATACGGTACGGTATATTGTATACCGTACACCAAGGCGTAAAATCTATTGCTTTTTAGTAATGTTTGTAAATGTCTCTAAATCTTTTATTTTAAATTTAGATGTTTCCAGAAAGATATATTTATCGTATAGGGGTTTAGGTTTTTAGTAAGACGTACTATATCTCATTCTAATGACCTTCAATGGCAGATGTTTCGTATTTCATTGTTCCGAGACCCGTCCCTTTATACCTGCTACTGCCAGTTAGACTGAGTATACTCATAGCACGCACTCAAATACTTGATCAATCTACATCATTTTTTTTCAAAAAACCAGGAAAAAACAATGCTGAAACAAAAATATACTCGACTGATAGCCTCAACAAGTATCCACATTGCAAAAAAAATATTCTGTTTCTGCATGCCATGACCGGATGCGATACAACTTCAGCACTTTTTGGGAAAGGAAAATTTAAAGTCATGAAGATGTTTGAAAAAAGACCCGATTTAAACAATTGTACAGAAATATTCCAACAAGAAAATTGCTCTCGAGATGTCATTGTCAATACTGGAATACATTTTCTACTAGCTGTATACGGTGCTCCAAAATCAGAAAATTCAATTGATAATTACAGATAAAAGCTACAGCTTTGCTAAATTAACAAGACAAAGTACAGCTGTAAAATTTCCTTCATTACCACCTACTTCTTCAGCTCAACAGCATATTTTTCGAGCATATTACCAAATACAAACCTGGCTAGGAAGAGATATCGATCCAGAACAGTGGGGTTGGGAGTTAAAAAATGATATGCTGCATCCAATAATGACTTTATTACCACCAGCACCCGATGAACTTCTGAATACAATCTTTTGTAATTGTACAAAAGGTTGTGGCGGCAAATGTGGATGCAAAAAAATTGGATTGAGATGCTCAAAAGTTTGTGGGCATTGCCGCGGCCAGTCATGCTTAAACGCCGAGTCAACGAATGATGAATATGATGAAGATGTAGATTTAAATCAAGAAATAACTCCACTTGACATTTTGTCAGTAGCCAATAACGATAGTGAAGCTGAAAATATTGACAATGAATAAAAAAAAAATTATTCGCAAAAATTTATTTTTTTCGGTATTTTTCAAAATTTTGATAAAAAAATATTAATTGTTAATTAAAATAAACTTTCATTATATATCATGGATTATGCCTACGGGGGAAACCATGTAAAAAACGCGCCTTACATTCTACCTCGAAGGTGGTGAGGAAACGAGTGCATCGTCACAATATAGTCGCTATCTCAGCGCTATGATCGGAAAACCGTTAATTTTACAGAAAAACTATAAGAGACATTTTTTGTAGACAATTTTATG
This sequence comes from Bicyclus anynana, assembly GCF_947172395.1. Taxonomy (NCBI): domain Eukaryota; kingdom Metazoa; phylum Arthropoda; class Insecta; order Lepidoptera; family Nymphalidae; genus Bicyclus; species Bicyclus anynana. Next base: position 14,362,696 of record NC_069094.1, on the reverse strand, counting down.
AGGAACAATTTTTATAATGACCTCTATTGACGTCCGAGCAATAGGTCGCGAAATATTTGCAAAAAACTGATTTTCGTGACCTTTTGACCTCTGTAATTTTTTTAGCCGGCACGATATCGATGTCGATTTTTCACAACTTCATAATAACGCCGTAATAAAGGTGTATACAAAAATTCAGCTCACTAGGAATTTTTCCCCAGATGAAACCTAAAATAACTGGACTAACATAGGAGCGGACGTTTCGCGCGAAATAAACATGACAGGTTTAAGTCTAGTCTGTTGTAATGACAACTTCTGCGAGTTTAATATTTATAGTAATTTAATATACCAATTTTTAGCATCATAAAATACCAAATATCATTTGTGTAAATTGAAATTAGTAACTCATACAAAAATCGGCCATGTCCTTTGATACCGGTTATAAAATATTATAAACACGAAGGTTTGTATGGATGTTTGGATGTTTGTTGCTCTATAACGCCGCTACTACTGAAGCGATTTAGCTGAAATTTGGAATGGAAATAGATTTTACTCTGGATTAACACATAGGCTATTTTTATCCCGGAAAAATCCTTGGTTTCCCGAGATTTGCGAAAACTGATGATTTTGATGATATGAATGTTTGTTACTCTTTCACGCCTCAATTACTGAACCGAATTAGCTGAAATTTGGTATTAAGATATATTATAGCCTGGATTAACTCATAGACTACTTTTTATCTCGGAAAATCCATGCTTCCCGAGGGATTTGTGAAAAACTAAATTCCACGCGGACGAAGTCGCGGGCGTCCGCTAGTCGGTTACAAGTATTAATCAAAAGTGCGACGTCCTGTTTTGAAGTGCATTGTTGAAATAAAGCTGTAATGGTGATCCCGCACCGGAAAGCGCAGTATTGGTCAACCATCACCAGGTAAATGTTTTAAGGCGGGTTACAGAGAGCCGCTGGTTAATGGCGACTCGACACCGTACAGTATGGAAGTCCTCACAAGAACCTATGTCCACATTCAGAGGGTGTCTATCGGCTGATAATGATGACTGTTCACGGGGTAGTCATGTACACCGACTTAGTACTAAAGGGCGCAGGGTAGTCTTACTAATATTATAAACGCGTAACTTTGTATGGATGTTTGTTACACTTTGACGCAGCAACTACTGAACCGATTTAGCTGAAATTTGGAATGGAAATAGATTTTACTCTGGATTAACACATAGGCTATCACTTTTCATCTCAAAACAATCCATGGTTCCTGAGGGATTTGTGAAAAACTAAGTTTGCGTAAGTACGCGGACGAAATCACAAGCGTCCGCTTGTATTTTATAATTTTCTCCTGTATTATAAAACTTGTATGTCATCATTCGGTAGTACTAAGTACCTACTTATAGGTTCTATTTCGTGGTACAAAGATTAACTGCTTTTAATTAACCGATCAAAGATTGTATTCCCTATTATATAGTCTACAAAAGGCAAACAAGTTACATCTCATTTCGCGATAAAGATCTACACAAAAAGCGAGGAGCAACCACGCGATATCATGGTTAGAATTTTCTTGAAATATCAACCTTATTTCTTTTTATACCTACTAAGGAATACAAAGAACATTTACTAAACAAATAAATTATAGGCAAGATTACAAACATCTTTAATGTAATGTTAGAGAAAAATACATTACGATAAAAATTTCATATTGAAATCCTTAAAAAGCTTATGAGCTTGTAGGGACGAAAATCAAGTTACGACGAAAATATACGTAGCTTTTACATGAACAGATAAAGGTATAGAATAGCCGCAGCGGCACCATTGCTTCACGTGTGTGATGTTACTAAGTGTTTTTCTTTCAGACTATGTGATTAAATTATTGATAGTATATTATTATGTATTTATAGAGCCGTGATAGCCCAGTGGATACGACTTCTGCCTCCGATTCCAGAGGTTATGGGTTCGAATCCGATCAGGGCCTATTGGCCTAATCCCTCTCATTCTGAGAGGAGACTCGAGCTCAGCAGTGAGCCTAATATGGGTTGATATCATTATCAACCCATATTAGGCTCACACATTATGAAATATGAATATAATATGTGTAGAAGAGCAAATTGTACCTTCGGATATTTTTATACTTTCTTTCTTTGAATGGCTTTTCACAGTGTAAATAAAATTAAAGACGTATTATCGACAGCAACACAAGTCCAAAAAACACAATAGCTTCCATAATTATCTACGAATCAATACCAATCCGAAATGCTCACGCAAGCGTTGCGTGCTAATAATGCCTTTGACTCGATTATTACCTACAGTCTACAGTCTCGTAGAGTATTATAGCTTGACAACTTCGTTCGTAACATTCCCGATGGTCCGCGCGCGCCGGGTGGCGTGTAGCGATGAATGAAAAACACACGACTGATGCACCTCACTTCCCCGCACGCACGATTTCACACCCGTGCAGTATTTCCCCCCGTCGCCCGCATATCATGAAAGTGTCATCAACAAACTTGCCAGACTATAGTACGAGAGTTATACATCTCTGCCATAGAGTTGCTTTCGAATGTCGAAACTATTATAAAGTCAAAGTGAAATGCATCTAAAATACTTTGTTTTATAGTTGTTCTTTTTAAACCCTGACGCAAAAAGAACGGTCTATCTGTCTGTGGTACCATAGCTCCCAAACGGCTGAATTGACTAAGTTTTTTTTTTTGTGAAAGGTGATTTATGTGCGGGTATTCTTAGATATGTTTGATGAAAATCGGTCGAGCCTTTCAAAGTTATGTGGGGTGAAAGTGGGAAAGAATAACCGAATGTGTGCAAACATACTCGAATGGGGTCTCAAATGAAAGCGCACTGAAAGAGAATATTGATGACTTGATCGAGAGTGTAATTTCAGGACCTTCGGGGGTTTTTCAAAATTTTCAGTTTTATGTTTTATGTTAACAGCACTTTTTTAATAATATATTTTAATCAAACAATCAGTGTGCCTAGTGGGAGTTTTCAATATTTTCATACTATTACTATCACGTTGACGTTTACGCAAATTGATATGGAATTGAAACAGTTGTGCAGTAGTGCCACTAGATGGCGCTGTTTCAATTCCTAAGAAATTCGCGTTTACGTTACGTGACGGTAACAGTATCAAACTGCCTCTAGGCCCTCTGATGGCTCCCCTTAAAAGGAAATTAGCTTTTCAAAATATTTTCAAAAAAACACACTTAAGTGCTACAGTGACTTACTGTGCTTCATAGACTACAACCTAACAAACTTTACCACTTTATAATGTTAGTATAAATACAGAGCTGTGATAGCCCAGTGGATATGACCTCTGCCTCCGATTCCGGAGGGTGTGAGTTCGAATCAGGTCCGGGGAATGCACCTCCAACTTTTCAGTTGTGTGCATTTTAAGAAATTAAATATCACGTGTCTCAATCGGTGAAGGAAAACATCGTGAGGAAACCTGCATACTTGAGAATTATCTTAATTCTCCGCTTCATAATATAAGCGCATAAAAATATACCTTACCTACCTTACCTTATCAGCCGATAGACGTCCACTGCTGGACATAGGCCTCTTGCATGGACCTCCAAGCACAACGATCTCGAGCCGCCAGCATTTTTTTTTTATGCTATTCCCGGCTCTGGCATAAAAATATGTAATTACATAAATAATTCACCCATTTATACGATCATCATTTTTATGCTCCTCTTTTATAACTGCAGGGTATCCGATTTCGGCGTCGTTTCCACGTGAACACCAGTTAATCACGTATGTTTTTATATTCGGGGATACGAGCACACTTTTTTTATGACTGTATTATAAATGCTCTTTTACGAGTCATCAAGAACACTGGCGGGCGTAAACGGGTAATGGATTCTACGCATTATAATAATATCATCTAATATATTATCTAATATAGGGTCGTTTATGACTCGTTTCTAAACGATTTCGTGGTTCGATGTTGGGTTGTATGGTTTTTGCATGTACGTTCACCAAAATCTTCGTCAATTGTAGAACGATTTAAAACCTCCTTTAAGAAGATCCTTAGAAAGCATATATGGATAGATCTATGCTTTCTATACCACTTTTACATAAGGGGAGGAAAAAATATTTTACCCTAAGAAAAAATATTTTTCAAGATTTTATTTTAAGTACGACTTTTTTCACATTTTCAATTTATACTAATATTATAAAGCTGAAGAGTTTGTTTGTTTGTATGTTTGATTGAACGCGCTAATCTCAGGAAGCACCTATGGGTCCGATTTGAAAAATTCTTTGAGTGTTAGATAGTCCATTTATCAAGGAAGGCTGAAGGCTATATATTATTCCCGTATTCATACGGGAACGGGAACTACGCGGGTGAAACCGCGCGGCGTCAGCCAGTATACTCATTAACTACAGCTGTCTAGTTGATCTCTGCGCTAAGCCGCGGACGGACGTACAGTCAACAGACGGACATGGTGAAACTATAAGGGTTCCTTGTAGACTACGGAACCTTAACATTTACATTTTATACTTGGATATTTGAGAGTGTGTAGCCTATAAGCCGGCTACCTCTACACGAACCAAATTCTTTAATTGTTAGCCTTACTCGCCATACGTAGGACTTTATGAGCATCATCTAATCATATTTAAGCTTTTGCTAAATGGCTGCTCATTACTACACGCTCGTTTAACAGTTGTCGTACCCACATAAGTTTCATCACAATCGGATGATCGGTTTTTTTTTCATTTTTTACAATATCCCCTTGACTACAATCTCACCCGATGGTAAGTGATAATTCAATATAAGATGGAAGCGGGCTAACTTGATAGGATTTCTATGAAAATCCAAATCCCTTTCGGTTTCTACAAGACATCGTACCGGAACGCTAAATCGCTTGGCGGTTCGTCTTTGCTAGTCCGGGGGAGGTAACTAGCCACGGCCGAAGCCTTCCACCAGCTATATCTCAATCAGCCCAGCCGAGGATCGTACCCAGGACCTCCGTCTTGTAAATCCACTGCGCCACTTAGGCCGTCAAAAGTTTATTCGGTTAGGAATACATAGACACCAAACATATAAAAACCAGTAAGCAACAACAAAGAAATTCTTTTAATAAAATACCAGTACTTAGTTATAAGTATTGGTATGACAAAACGTCTCCAAAGACTATGAAGGTATTTGGAAATGCATTTTCTTTATAAATCTCTATCGACGAAAAGGAAAAATGGAAGCTTTTCGCGAGGAGGAAAAATAATTCCCGGTATATTTCATGAATAATATATTTGTGAAATATCGATGCAAAAGCGCCTTTGATATAGAATTGATACTCGCGGCACTTCTTGTTAGCGATTGTGCGATGCACTGCTCGGGGACCGTTTACACTTAAGTTAGTGGCGAGCACAAGGTTTTTGATAGTGGTAGGTAAGCAATCTATATAATTAGAAATGAACTTTATTGGTGTATTTAAATTTTATAAAATTTTACAATAATATTAAAACTACGTACCTATCTATAACTACATATTATAAAAATTAAAAAGGAAATATACTAAATTTAAAATATATCTTAAGACTCAAGCGTCAATTCGTCCTAATCGAGATAACAATTTATTTATTTAATGAAAGTATATAATGTATCAGTATTGATATTAACGAAATGTTTGCATATTAAACTACTTCAAAAAAAAAAAGAATACCTTTAAACGAGCAATTCTTGTAGGTACCTATATGTATTTCAGAAACGGCTCATTTTCATAAAATTTAGTAGATGTACATATAGGATAGGTTCTTATCTAACTATGTTAAGATTATTTTTTTTATATATAAAAAAATACGTCATCTAGGTAATTTTATTTTGAAGAAGAACACTCCAAATACGTCCACGGCTCGAACTCAGGGCCTTTTGATCGGATGATATATATGCTAACCACAGTAATAACTGGACCGTAAGTGTAATAAGTAAGTTAATTATATTTCTATTCTAAGAAATAAGGGTTGAAAATGGCCTGAATGGAAACTACTAAATGATGAAACCGTGCCCGTTTCCTCGACTTGGCGAGCGCACAGTGGCGTGCATAAGGTTTTCAACTAGGGTAGGCACCATACGTACAAATTTTAGAAAATGGATTTCCTTCTACAATACAGGTTCGCAATGAGCCCTCAGGGTAAACAGTGCGTTTTTGCATCTATGAACTGCACGCTACTCGCTCACTGATATTATCATCATCGTTATCATATCAGCCGATATAGAAAGCCGGTAGGGACAACATTGGGGGGTCAACCAACACTGCGCATTCTAGTGCGGGGTCGCCATTCCAGCACCTTGGGACCCAACGTCCATCGGCTCTTCGAACTATGTGTATATGCTCCCTGATATCGTCGTTATCAGCCCATATTCGGCTCACTGCTGAGCTCGAGTCTCCTCTCAGAATTAGAGGAGTTAGGCCAATAGTCCACCACGCTGGCCCAATGCGGATTGGCAGACTTCACACACGCAGAGAATTAAGAAAATTCTCTGGTATGCGGGTTTCCTCATGATGTTTTCCTTCACCGTTCGAGACACGTGATATTTAATTTCCTAAAATGCACACAACTGAAAAGTTGGAGGTGCATGCCCCGGACCGGATTCGAACCCGCCGAAATCGGAGGCAGAGGTCATATCCACTTAACACGGCTCCCTGATATGCAAATTCTTAATTCGAATTTCGTGTATCACACCTTCGTTTATTATTCGCAATGAATATTAGTATCAGCTTTATCTAACCACATAGCGTTGTTTGCAGTGTTCCGTATATAGCCGCCCCCGGTCCGGCTTAGAATTAATTTGCACACGGGCAATGTCTAATTTAACAAAGATCCGCCGAAACATCTACACCGGCGCTGCGGCGTACAAATTACATTTTAATATTTCACGCCGCTTCCAAACATAATACGGGAGGATTAAAAGTCTAAAAATTTAATTTTCACGGATGAAAGTCCCGTACAAAGGACATAAAGCTACCAAATTGTGTCGTGATGAAAAAAAAATACATTTTTTTTTTGTAAACTTGTGGTGGAGATTGTGAATGAAAAACGGTTTCAATACTTTAGAACGATTAAATTTTTTTTTGGTAGTAAGAGCTTTTTGTGGAAGCTCGTCAGAAGAAGTAGTAGTAGTAAGGTAGTAGGGACAACGACATGTTTTTTTTACCAGCATTGTTTTTTGTTCACTTTATGGTTACCGATGTGATGACAATCACATAACACCTACGCTTCAATGGCGTACTCGTAATAGATCCAAAAATGCACTGCATACCCTTATGACTCAAATACGAACGTAGCGTATTATCATGCTAAGCCCATCAACCCACATCGCAGCAACGTGATGGGTAAGCTGTATAAGACCTCTCACGATAAACGAAAGGAGGCCAATCCTTGTAGATGAATGATAAATCTATACTAAATATACTAAATAAAGCATATACATTGGGAGCCTTTGAATGTCCATCATCATCATTAGCAACCCATATTCGGCTCACTGTTGACCACAAGTCTCCTGTTAGAATGAGACAGCTCAATACGCTGGCCCAATGCGCAGACCTCACACACGCAGAGAAATAAGAAAATTCTCTGGCATGCAGTTTTCCTCACGATATTTTTCCTTCACCGTTTGAGACACGTGATATTTAATTTCTTGAAATGCACACAACTGAAAGTTGGAGCCTGGAAGTGCATGCCCCGGACTGGATTCGAACCCACACCGCCAAACTTCGATCCAAAGTTGGTGATGATGAAAGTTTATGAGTTGTTAGGTTGTAAGGGATATCAATAGATCTACTGAACCGATTTTGAAAATTCTTTCACCAACAGAAAGCCACGTTATTTGTGTATCAAAGGCTATATTTTATTCTCGTAATCCCACAGTAATAGGAAAATAAGCAAGTGAAACGTAGTACCGACTGCTATAAGTCTTAAAGTCTCAAAAATTAGCAACTCGTAAAACTAAAATAAACCTATTTCTTTTTATTCACCCCAAATAAAAAGATACGTGATTAACTCCTATTGTCATAAAATAGCGGGCGAATCTGATTTGTTACACAATCGTACTGTGGGTTTTAAAAATAACAACCTTATAACCCGCATTGTTATTGCCGTTCCATCGACAGTTTGGGGTCGGAAAGTTTCACCGTACGGGTTTACTGCCTGTTTATTTTACGACACCGATTCCCACTGTCTGCCTAATCGACACTAAATCTTATTGGGTTTCTTATTTACACGACAAAAACAAGAAACAGGAGGGATGGTCTAGGTTACTTGTTACCAGTTCCTCGATTACAGGTGGTATTAACATTTATTATTTATGTTATTGTAGAGGGGAAGTATCATCGTATATTATTTTATTTTATTTATTTTATATATTTTAATTATATATAATAATTACATGATCAAAATTAAAAAGGTGCAGACATAAACTTGTTAAAGTTTTTCTGCGCACCCTTCGCCGTTGACAATACTGTAATTAAATCTACTACTATATAATACTCTAATTCTAATCTACTATGAACTTAAAAATAATTAAAAATTAGAAAGTGAAATCTAATTTTACAATTAAAAATACACATAATACATAAAATCACTACGTTTAACTTAAAAAACAATAATTAGAAACAAAATGTAAACAAAAACAGAAAAGGTGGGTATGAAGTGAATAAAACTGACATCTGAGTGATATTTGTATATACAGGCTGTTCATACTATAATTATTGGTAATATTTATGTTACTCATATTTATTAGTGATAAGTTTTAGATAATACTCTTTTAATTTTTGTTTTATATTTCTTATGGTTAGAATGTCTTTTAATGACTTAGGAAGCTGATTAATTAAATTAGGAATAACATAATTAAGTTTTCTTTTTCCGTAAAGGTTATTATAGTTAGGTAAGAGTAGTTTTATTTTATCAAGTCTTCGTGCTGAATAAGTTTTCGATTTTTTTATTAAATTTTCTGTGAAATAATGTTCAATCAATAAAGATAGTTCAACTTTTTCATGTACAGGAATAATTTTACACCAGTTCTTTTAAAATACGCAACTGCAGGGAAAATACATGATCAAGGTGAGTTTTAAATGTTCTACCGTAGCTTGATAAGCCATACGATATAATTGATTCAACCAAAGATTTGTACAGTAATAATAGTGTTCCGTTTTTTGTCATTCGTGTTTGTTTTCCTAGTTACAATTTTTATTTGGTTTAACAATTTGTTGTATTTTTCTTGTAATGATTCTTGGTTCTTAAACTCGTTATCTAGTGATGTTTTTAGATTATTGAGCAATAATTCTGTGTTGCCTGTATATTGAATGGTTGAGTATTTATTATGAAATGGTCTCTTTTCTTTGGAACGTGTTCCTGCCAGTGTAGCCCGAACCATCCTGTGGTCTGTATTAAAATTTAAATTATTTATGACTGATACGTCCTTAAAAACTTTTGTATTGTTAGACATTATAAAGTCTATTTCGTTCTTGTAAAGTCCATTAGGTGAGATCCATGTCCATTTTTTTGAAGGTTTCTTTTTATAAAAGCTGTTTAGAATGCTTAATCTGGTTTCCAGTGCAAAGTTTACTAGTCTTGTGCCATTCTTGCTTCTGTTACCAATTCCATAGCGTCCTAAAGTGAATTCTTCTCCGTTTTTTTGTTTTCCAATTTGGCCATTAAAATCTCCCATTACAATTATGTTTTTATATGCGTTTTCTATAGTACTTTGGAGATCGTTATAGAATTTTTCAATTTTTGTTATGTCTTCGTTTTTATCCGATTCTGTGGGCGAATACGCCTGAATAATAGTCCATTTTTCTTCTTTTTCTCCGTTAATAGGAAGTTTTATATTAAGAATTGCAATACGTTCTGATATTCCTCTAAGTTCTTCTATGTTGTTTAAAAGATTTCTTTTAACCATGAATCCGACTCCATATAGTCCGGGCGTCTCTCCTTTATAGTGCAATATATATTTTCCATGGTCTTCGATTCCTTCTCCGAATTTTCTCATTTCACTAATTCCAATTATATCCCATTTTAATTCTTCTATTGCCAGTTCTAGTTCTTGAAGTTTTTCGGGAGTTCTAAGAGATCGACAGTTTATAGTTGCTATATAATAATCTGTTGTTTTATTTTCCTTGTGGGAATGGGGTTTATTTACCTTTAGAGGGTCTTGGTCATTTTCCCCCACGAG